>NW_006408524.1:16977838-17011792 GCF_000296735.1 Chrysochloris asiatica
TCACAGTCTCTTCTGTTATCCATTTTGGTCTTTCCTTTCTTTTTGCTGTCCTTTTGCTATCTTCCTGTGTAATATTCTTGATGGCATCCAACAATTCATCTAGTCTTTGGTAATTAGGGTCTGATGTATCAAATTTGTTCTTGAGATGTTCTCTAAATTCAGGTGGGATATATTCAAGTATATATATTATTGTTTTTTCACTGACGCGGGGGGAGGTGGGTTGCAGCGGCGAGCCCCTAGGGGCTCTCGCTTCCCTGCGGGCCATCCACCCCGCCCAGACCTGCTCCGGGGACAGTGCCAGGTGGGGAGTTTGACAAACGGTAACGCAGGTGTCCTAAGACGAGCTCAGGGAGGACAGAAACCTCCCGTGGTATACAAGGGCAAAAGCTGGCTTGATCTTGATTTTCAGTACGAATACAGACCGTGAAAGCGGGGCCTCACGATCCTTCTGACCTATTGGGTTTTAAGCATGAGGTGTCAGAAAAGTTACAACAGGGATAACTGGTTGGTGGCGGCCAAGCGTTCATAGCGACGTCGCTTTTTGATCCTTCGATGTCGGCTCTTCCTATCCTATCCTTCATATATATATATATATTTGTTAAGTGCCATCAAGTCGGTTCCGACCCATAGCGACCCTTAACAGGGTTTCCGAGGCTGTAAATCTTTACGGGAGCAGAAAGCCTCATCTTTCTCCCGCGGAGCAGCTGATAGTTTCGAACTGCTGACCTTGCGGTTCACAGCCCGATTCGTAACCACTGAGCTACCAGAGCTCCTGTATATAGATAGATAGATAGATAGATAGATAGATAGATAGATAGATAGATAGAGATAGATAGATAGATAGATAGATAGATAGATAGATAGATAGATAGATAGATTCAAGTCTGGAGTCTTGGTGTGGCGCCTGTGAGTTAATGCGCCAGACTGCAAAGCCATTTGAACTGCAAGGTCGGTAGTTCAAATGCACCAGCTGCACCTAGGAAACCCTATACAGGGTCGCTATGGGTCAGGATCGACTCAACGGCACTTTACAACATATTCAAGTTTGTATTTTGTTTCTTGTGGTCTTCTTTCACTGTTCTTCAGCTTTAACCTTCATGGCACTTGATGGTCTCTTCCATAGCCAATCTCTTGCCCATTTTGGCTGATGATATTGAACCTTTCCATCATCTCTTGTTTGGTAAGGTGGAGGTTCAGAGAAAAAAGAGGAAGACCCCCAGCGAGATGGATTGGCAGAGTGGCAGCATCAATGGGCTCAAGCGTGGCAACGATAGTGAGGTTGGCCTAGGATTGGGCAGTGTTTCATTCTGCTGTGCATAAGGTCGCTATAAATCGGTACCGACTCGATGGCACCTAAAACAACAACAAGTCATCTCTTCCTACACATGTAGTCTATCAGATTCCTGTGTATTCCAGCTAGTGCATGTGTACTGTTGCCTTTTATGTTGTTTAAGAAAAGCATTTGCAATGAATAAGTCATTGGTTTTGCAAAACTCTATCATGAGATCTACAGCATCATTTCTCTCACCAAGACCATATTTTCCAACCACTGATCCTTTCTCCTTGTTTCCAACTTTTGCATTTCAATTTCCAGTAATATCCATATATCTTGATTGTATCTTTGACCAATTTCAGACTGATGATTTGGTAGATTTCTTCAACCTCATCCTCACTGGCTTTAGTGATTAGTGTGTAATTTTGAATAACAGTGGTATTTCGTGTAAGCATATGGATTTTATCCTATCACAGACAGCATTGTACTTCAAGATAGATATTGAAATGTTCTACTCTGCCACATTTAGGGTCACTGCGAGTCAGAATCAACTCATGACAATGACAATGGGTATTTGATAAGTATGTTTTCTTTCTCTTGACTTTAATAACTTTCTCAAAATGATCTATAAGCCTTCAGTGTTAAAACCCACACCTCTTGACCAAGATTTATTCTATGTAAGTACTTATTCTATGTAAGTACCAAATTTCCTCCCTGGAGCCCTGGTGAATTTCCATACTTTAGTGGGATATTGCTGGAAAAATGGAATTATTTCACAAATTGTTCCAAACCTCCTTGTAGGAACTTCTCAGCTAGTACGCCAAACGAAACCACTCCACTGCCATCTAGTTGATTTTGATTCATGATGATAGCGTATATTGCAAAACAATACTACTCCACAAGATTTCCTTGACTGTAATCTTTTTGGAAGAAGATTTCCAAGCGTTTCTTTCACAGCATTACTGGAAAGTGTGAACTGCCAAGCTTTTGGTTCATGGTTATTGTTGTTGTTAGTTCATAGTTGAGTGTAAACCATTTGTGCTGCCATGGAACCAAGGAGACCACAGAAAGAATAAATCAAGAGTGATCCTGTAGCATGCTGAAATGCATCTGAAACACAAAACATATACTGGAGTTCAGAACATATGATTATAAGCACCTTTCTACCCACCACTTTCTATTCCTTTTAATATGGGTAATCTTTCCCCTTATTAGTAATGGATGTATCATTCATAAATCTTGCCTCTACAGTTGTTGTTGTTGTTAAGTGTCGCTAAGTTGATTCCGACCCATAGCGACCCCTGTATAGGGTTTCCAAGGAGCAGCTGGTGAGCTTGAATCACCGACCTTGCAATTCAAACGACATTGCAGCCTGGCGCATAAGCCCACAGTGCCATACCAGGACTCTGTACTTATTTTCCCCCTGATCCTCTAGTAATAGATTTTGCTGCAGTTGCTGAAAAATATCATACAATATCCAAGGCCTTTGAACTAAATATTAACTATGTGTTTGATTGGGAAGTGTACTTTCTGTAGACTTTTCTAGGGTCACTGAGATGTGGACAGAACCCAGTTGAATTTATGTCTGGTGTTTCATTTTAAAATATGAAATGTTATAAAGGCCAAACATATTAAATGGGAAAGAGCTAGTGTCTTCACTCAGTGATGCTGGCAAAACTGGAAATCCATTTTCAGAAGGATGAAATAAGAACCATATCTCAAAGTTCTGGCTGGCCTGAAGTTTAGGGAGATGTGTGAATGCCCAAGCCCATGGGCACTGACCTAGCCACTGGGGACTAGAGCTGAGAGTGAAGTAGTCAGCTGGTCTGAAGTGCAAGGAGGCTGGCGTGAACTCCCAAACTTTCAGCTAGCACCCATTTGACCTAGTTTGGATGGCTAGCTGACCAGAACCCAGGCAGATGAAGATTGAGATGCTTGGTACTGTGATCAAGTGTAAACTGCTACAATTTGGTGAACTGGACCTTTGCTTATGAATGCAGTTGCTCAAAATTCCAACTGGGATGGAAAGATTCTTCATATCAAGGAATAAGCTTGTTTCCTCAGTGTACTGGGTTGATAGAGATGGGCGATTTAGACACTGACTATCAAAAATGGGGGGTGCTATAAAGGCACAAAGTGTCTGGCTTACAAGCTTTCATGAGTGTGCTTAGGTTCAGAATGGGGTAGGTAAGGTAGAATCCCCACTGAGCCATTTTACTCTTCTCCAGATGGATCTGGTGAGAGGGGGTGGCTCAGAGGGGGTGGGGGATGATGCTGATAGGATTTTATGATACAATTGTGAGTAACTATTACAAGGATTAATCAAGATTGTCACAACAGTAATTGTAGAAGATGTGTAACTAAAAGGGGGGAATAATTAATCTTTCATTTCAGGAACAGAGGATCCCAGGACCATCAAGAAGTACGAGCTTGAGTGAAGCATGAGATCCTACCTAGAAAGGCAATGACAGCAAAGACAATGGCAGAAGCGATGGCGTAGTGGTAGCGTAGTGGTTACGAATCGGGCTGAGAACCTTAAGGTCAGCGGTTCGAAACTACCAGCCGCTCCGCTGGAGAAAGATGAGGCTTTCTACTCCCGTAAGGATTTACACCCTCAGAAACCCTGTACAGGGTTGCTATGGGTCAGAACCGACTCGACGGCACTTAACAACAACATAACTATATATATATATTTGTATGTGTACATCACATATTTTTACTTTGTTTATTTGTGAAATATAAGAGAAGTTACAGGGAAGAAGTAGGGTAAATGTTGTTGCAGGGAGGGGGCTGTAATCATGGAGATGAAACACAACATATGATTTGTTGAATGTAAAGCTGATGATCTTGTCTGTTAACCTTCATTCAATCCACAATACAAACAAGCACAAATAGAAAAGATCCGTACCTCACACCATATACAGAAATGTGAATTAAAGATCTAAATATAAATTAACTCAATGTGAATTAAAGGTCTAAGTGTAAAACTCCTGGTGTGGTGCTGTAGGATCAACACTGGACTGGAAACCACAAGATTAGTAGTTCAAACACACCAGCTGCTCCAAGGAAACAGTCTACAGGGTCACTATGAGTTGGAACCGACTGGGTGGCATTTACAACAACAACATAAATAAGATCAGTGAAAAAGATAGGAACTATGTATTCCATCTAGTGAGGTCTATGTGTAGAGTCATCTTTTATGTTGGTTTGAAAAGGTATTTGCAATGAAGTCATTGGTCTTGCAAAATTCTATCATGTGATCTCCAGCATAATTTTTATTATAAAGGTCTTATTTTTCAGCTACTGCTTCTTTTTTGTTTCCAATTGCCAATAATTTACAATACATCTTTATTGCAGGTTTGATCAGTTTCAAACTGAAGAAGTTGGTAGAATTTTTCAACGTTATCATCACTGGCCTTAATGGTTGGTATGCATATTTGAATGATAGTTGTAATAGTTGGTCTTCCTTTTAGACAATAGGATATTATCCTATCACAGACAGCATTGTACTTCAAGATAGATCTTGAAATGTTCTTTTAATGATGAATTTGACACTATTCCTCTTTAATTTGTCATCTAATGATATAGCAAACCATGTGATTGCCAGGTTGAAAATGGCCAATACAAGTCCATTTCAACTCAATAATACCTATGATAATAATGTTTATTCATTCCATTTCATTTTTGACAACTTCTAATTTTCCTAGATTCATAATTCCTACATTCCATTTTCCTATTATTAATGAATGTTCACATCTGTTTCTCCTCATTTTGAGTTGTGCCCCATCAGCAAATGAAGGTCTTTTCTCCATTCGTGTCATCACACTCAACTTTACTTTAAGGAGGCAGCTCTTTCCCAGTCATATGTTCAGTGTCTTCCAGTCTGAAGGGATCATATTCTAGCACTATATCTGACAAGGTCAGCGGTTCAAGCTCACCAGCCACTCCTCGGAAACCCTATACACTGTCACCATGGGTTGGAGCTAACTTGATGGCACTTAACAACAATACATCTGATGACGTTCTGTTGCTCATCATCATGTTTCAATATTCAATATTCTGGTACTGACAGTGTTCCACTGCTATTCATCCTTATGAAAACCTTTTTCAGTTACTAAATATTCAGAAGTAGTTTGTCTTTCCTTCTTCCTAGTCTTTCTTAGTCCAGAAGCTCAGCTGAAACCTGTCCTCCATGGGTTACCCTGCTGATATTTAAAACACCAGTGATATAAATTCCAGAAACACAGCAACACAGAAGCCATCCTAGTACAACAAATTGATAGAAGAGTTATGGGGAGTGTGGCTGGTGGACTCAAATCACCAACCTTGTGATTCACAGTCCTGTGTTTATCCTACGGTGCCACAACACTCTATTAACCATTGTTGGTGTTAAATGCCATGGAGTCGGTTACCATAGTGACCTTGTATAGGATTTTCAAGCCTGTAAATCTTTGTGAGAGAAGAAAACCTCATCTTTGTCCTGAGGAGCAGCTGGTGAACTTGAACTGCCAATCTAGTTGTCGAAGTCCAGTGTATATCCTGCAGAGCCACCACGCTCCCCAATTAGTCGTTGTTGTTGTTAAGTGCCACTGCGTCGGTTGTGACTCATAGCGGCCCTATAGAGGGTTTCTGAGGAGCGCCTGGTGGTTCATAGTCCAGTGCTGATCCTACAGAGCCACATCAGGAGTCCAATTAGCCATTGTTGCTATTGTTGTTAAGCACTGTCGAGTTGGTTCCAACCATAGTGACCCTATATAAAGTTTCCAAGGTGCAGCTGTTGAGTTTGAACCACCGACCTTTTGTCTCAAACTGACCTTGCAATCCAGAACATTTACCTACAGTACCACACCAGGACTCCAATTAGCCATTCTTGTTGTTGTTGTTAAGTGCTGTCGAAGTCAATTCTGATTCATAGCAACACTTATACGGTTTCTGAGGAGTGGCTGGTGGGTTTGAACTACCAAACTTGTGGCTCAAACTGACCTTGTGGTCCAGTGCATTATCCTGCAGTGATACATCAAATGCAAATCACAAATCATGGTACCCCAGCATTAATAGCAAAGTTAAAAAACAAAATAAAGCAGAAGAGACCAAATGTTGGTGAGGTTGTGGAAAGACTGGAACTCTCCTATATTCCTGGTGGAACTGTAAAATGGTGTAACCACTGTGAAAAATGGTATGGTGGTTATTCAAAAAGTTGGAAATAGAAATACTAATAGCAAATCCCTCTACTTGTTATAGATCCTCAAGAAACAATAGCTATGAAATGAATAGATACATGCACTTCTATCTATGTTCATTGCAGCAGGAAATAGATGGTGACAGTCTAAATGCCCATCAGTAGAAGAATGGATAAACAAACTTTGATATATACATGCAATGAAATACTACCCAACGTTGAAGAGTAGTGCTGAATCTGCAAAACACCACATAACATGGATGAACTTGGAGGACATTATGCTGAATGAAATTGGTGGTGGTTTGCCATAAAGTCTGTTCTGACCCTGTGTAGGGTTTCTGAGTCTGTAAAACCCTCAGGAGCAGAAAGCTTCATCTCTCTCATGAAGAATGACAGGTAGATTGGAACTACTGACCTTGCAGTTAGTAGCCCAGCTTATAATACACACCACAACTAGGGCTCCTTCTCAATGAAATTAGCCAGTCACAAAGGGACAAATAATGTATGAGACTACTATCGTATAAAGTTAACAAAGGTTTTCATGCTAAATGAAGCATTCTCTGATTGTTATCAGGGGTAGGAATGAATGGGAAAAAAATTGCTTGCTGGAGGGTAGCCATGTGATAACTTGAGGGGCAGGGAAGGCAATATACAAGAAGGAGGTTGGGAAAAATAAAGGAAAAAAAAAAAAAATGGAAAAATAGGTTAGAGAATGACCATGATGTCTTTTTTAATGGAACTGAACTTCAACTTTGAAGAAATGCTGTAGATTTATTTTTCCTTCAGCTAAGACAGAAAAGATGATTTATTGTATACGTTGCATTCAGCCACAAAAGAACAGAACTAGTCCAGAATGTCATAGGTCCAGGACAAAGGATCAAAATGAACGGAATTGGTTCAGCAAGGTAGGTCTCAAGTGTTCATAGTGTTTGCTGAACGGTGATATAAGTTCTAGATCCACTGAGTCAGAAGTTCTAGATAGCAGCACGTAGTCAACTTGCATCAGTGTCACGGCCTCCAATATTCCGTATTCCTACTGCTGTGGCTTCCGTGGTTCACACGCTAATCTTTCCTTAGACCTCTGCCTCATCTTTCCTCTTTTGCGCTTCAGCCTGCACATTTGCTTCTTCCTCCACTTGGCTCTCTTGGCTCAGAAGCCTCTAACAAAATGGTGCTAAGGCCGAGAGAGCAATGCTGTAGATTTTTGAGGGCATATGCCTGTGGCTAAGCACCCCATGTAACCCCCTCTTCTAATATTTTATGCTGTTGAGGTGTTTGGTATAAATTCAAGGGACTTCACACTCCCATCCAGTGTGAAGTCCCTTGAATTTATACCAAACACCTCAAAACATTACACACCCCCTTCCTATTTATGAGTGATTAAATGATGTACAAACAAAGACAGTAACTTTATTTACAGAATCAGTGAAAAAACTAGCAATGCAATAACTGACAAAAGGTACGATTTCTTTTCCTTCCATGTTTAAGCTAACTTTTAAAACAGGCTGAGTCTTTTTCCAAGGCAAGGCCCTTGGAACCAGTTGGTGAGTATATATTGACTATTTCACTTTCTTTTTCCTATGATACAGCACGAAGTTCATCCAAATAGAACCATGCCTCCACCACATAAATCTTAAGAAGATCTGGTAACTTTCCATGTGATTCAGTTAAATCCTTGAAATCCCAGTAGAGAATTTGCTTGCTTTTGGCATATTTCACCATATTAGGAGGAACACCAGTTTCCAGGGACTGGGTGGTTAATGACAATGGGCCAGAAGTGGATATCCTAAACTCAATTTTGTTAGCCGTAGGCATTCTCACATGGTGTTTCTCTTGGTCAAGAGTTCCTGAAGAAGTTTCTTTTGTATGTTCTCAGTACTCTTCTTGGCCACCTTAATGCCTTAAAAATAAAACAAAAACAGAACCTTTCCACCCATAATTAAAGATAAGATATACATGTATATAATATTGTGGGGGGAGCTTAACATATTGAGACAAATTCATCCACACTGTCCTGAAAACCCAACCTTACCAACGAGCAGATTGATGGGTGTGAGGGCAGCAGGGAGAGATGAAGTGAGATTAGAAGAAGGAAGAAGAGAGCAGGGCCTTCACTAGGAAGTGGAGAGGCTATAGGAGGCTGGTCTACCCTCAGGTATTAGTGTCGGTTCTGAGCTGAGATAGAAATCTACTTTCTGAAGGCGGATGGCATTTATGGGTAGTACAACCCCAAACTGAATTTCAATTCAGAAGATTTACCCACTCTCTAGTTCTTAAAATATTATTATTTAAACACTAACCCACAATATTGAGAAAAGAACATTTCACAATCTGTTTAGGGATGGGAAGATCAAATCAGAGATTTTTGATGGGTTCTTCAAGTAATTTAAATGCAGTTGGAAGCAGAGGAGAACAAAGAAAGGGGTCGACCAGCTTCCTTATAAGTCTCCTTAATATCACAATGGAAAAAAAAACCTCAGAGACACTTGATATAGTCAAATCTATAATGGCTTTATGGTGTAGATGTTTCCCAGTTCCGTAAATTAGAGGGCACATTTTTAAAATTCTATTAGGACTCTCTGTTAAAGATAGTGACAAACTCTAGTCTTTCCCCAGGATTTGACTAGTCATTTTGACAGGAAGTTTTAAACATTTATACTTTCAGTGGGGAGGGCATAGAGTAAGGAAGACTGTCTAAAAGAGAGTTTTCAGAGTATGTCCTCCTAAGTCTCCCTCATTAGTAGAACTGGGAGAGTTCCTGTGTCATGCAAAATGTGAATATGCTCAGCTGATAATAAAAATGATGGAAGCTTGTGTTCATCCAGAGGCACCTCGGAAGACAGTCCCAATGATCTACTTCCAAAAAAAATCAGTGATTAAAAAGCCTGTGGTACAGTTGAGGGTCACCATGAGTTGGAATTGACTCAATAGCAACTGGTCTGGTGTCAATCTTAATAGATCCAAATGAGCCCCTCCTCATTTTGGGGGGAGGGGCTGATTTCAGTTATAGAAAATTACCCAAAGCAGAGCTACAGAATTTATTGAATTATATATTTATATATATATGTTTGATAACTTCTTGAAACTCAATGGACTTGTTAGTAGGTAGAAGGAAGAAAAATACTTCATTCATGCAAACCCAAGAGAAACATGGGTCACAGTGGGGTTTCTGTCATGTAACTTGACTCCTTCTGTGGTGCTGTAGAGTAAGCACTGGACTTCTAACTGCAAAGTCAGCAGTTCAAATCCTTCGGCCGTTCCTAAGCAAACCTACACAGGGTGGCTATGAGTTGGAACTGACTCAACAGCACTTAACAGCAACCTGACTCCCCAGGTCTCACATTGAGGCCAATTCTTCCTTAAATGGAAATATGGATTGAGTCTTGAAGTCTGAGAAGGATCACATTAGATATAAAATGCTATAAGACAAGAGTAAAAGTAAAATAGAGAGATGAAAATAGACACTAGAAGATGTCAAAGTGTATTTGTCAACTGAGTGTAGCGAGGTGTCTCACTTAAGATTTGTATCTATTGGCATGAGCCCATGTCTCGAAAATTTGAACAGAACTTCTCCTTCAAAATTTAGCTCTTAGATTAATCACATCCTCCCCCAAGTCCCACCAAGGTGTTAGAGCTAGAGTCATGTATGTATGTTCTTTTTAACCTCCCATTTAACACACACATTTAAATTCTGGGACCCCAAGCCAAAATTCCCCAGTGGACTACCTTATCCTTTGTTAATTGAAAAAATAAACAGTTCTGTGGTCATGGGTGGAGGGGTGCCTTTTCACAGACACCTCTTTGATGCTAAGGTTGTTTCATTGATGCACGGTCCTGTGCCTCCTGCTAAATTTAGCATCAGAAAAACTCAAGTATCTCATAATGCAAGGGGATACCAGTCATCAGGACCAATTGATGGGTAGTCAGAGTCACCCTGAATCAGGCTTAGGGAACTAAATCCAGGGGTGGTGAGGGGATTGGGGAGTAACAGTTGGTTCATTCAACACTGCCCAGAAGGCAGAGCTTAGCAAGATGACATGTGACCTACTCACGCACAATGGACTACTGCTTCTCTTCTCTTAAGGTGGTGACAGCTTATGAAATTCTAACTGCTGCTGCTGATCTGGTGGAAAGAGTCCATGGAATGTTATTGCCAGCCCACTATTTCTCCATTAACTTATCTAATGCCAACATGAGTAGAAGGAAAAAAAGAGTTTACCATTATTTTCTTTATTTTTTACTGCAAGGTGGTGGTAGGGAAGTTGTCATGTGCCTATATATCCTTGTATTCAGTTGACTTGTTTGAAATATGCATGAATGTTAATATCTACTCTGTATGGGATCTTATTTTAAATGAGTGAAGAACACATGTCTTCAAGGCAAAAAGAGACATCATTGCATGTGGACAAGTAAGAATTGTAGTTATGTAGGATCAATATCTGGATAGGCCAACCCATCAACAAGCCCACAGCCAATAAACGGGAAACTCACTTTCAAGTGTGTTGGCTAAAAGCAGTCTTGGGTCCAAATTCTGACCCCTGACATTTAGCTGTAGGACTGTCTTTTAAGTCAGGTTCTCCCTTAAGAAGACCCTGAGCCAAGAATTAAGGAGCAAGCAGTTTATCAACAAAGAGCTTCCAGGAGAAAATGGTAAAATTTGAGAAGTGACCTACAGAAAGAGACGAAGCTAAGTAAGGATGCAAATTCAGTTCAAGACCAGCCTCTGTTTAATCTCAGGTGAACTCTGAAGTGCAACTTGCACCCCAGAATTTATTCAGAAGCAAAGAAAGCTATGCTTTTGGATATCATCGGCTCCAATATCCGTTTGTCAACTTATTGATGAGTATGTTGTGTCTTGCTTGTTGCTGTGATGCTGGAAGTTCTACCACTTGTATATCAAATACCACTTGTGTAATCCTAGTCACTATAGTGACTTTGGGCAAATTTCTTACCTTCTTTGTGTCTAAGCTTCCTTCCATATAAAATGGAGACACTCGTACTAACCTCAAATCACTGCTCTAGTAAACTACCAGCTGTTCTGTGTGAGAAAGATGAGGCTTTCTGCTCCCATAAAGATTTACAGCCTCAGAAACCCTGTACAGGGTTGCTATGAGTCGGAACCAACTCCACGGCATACAGCTACCACCACCATATGAAAAACACACCGAAGCTGGTGCAGAGTTCTATTAAATATTAACCAGTGTTCAACTAAATATTACCCATGATAGTCTTCCAATGGACTGTCAATACCATAAGACTAAGGGGAGCATGTTCATCATCACTGTGTTCCTACCCCCTTTATGGTAAGAATATTATAGACAAATACGAGACCTTGCCAAAGACAGAAAACGGAATTCAATTGGGATGGGATACATTTTCCCCCAAACACTCTCCTGTCATTTTTTCATCATGTGTTGTTGTTGTTGTGTGATGTTGGAAGCTATGCCAACAGTATTTCAAATACCAGCAGGGTCACCCATGGTGGACAGGTTTCAGTGGAGCTTCCAGACAAAGACAGACTAACATGAAGGAGAGGCAGACCACTTCTGAATGGTTAGCCACTGAAAATCTTATGAAGAGCAGCAGAACATTATTAGATCTAATACCTGAAGGCACTCCAAATGCGACTGGAGAAGAGCTGCCTTCTCACAGTAGAGTTGACCATTATGACATCCATGAAGGAAAGCTTTCATGGCCTTCATTTTCTGATGGGGCACACTCAAAATGAGAAGAAACAGTTGCCAATATCCATTAATAATCAGAAAATGGAATGCATGAAGTACAAATCAAGGAAAATTGGAAGTGAAACGCATAGATCGATGTCCCCGGCATTAGTGAGCTGATATGGTGTCACATTTATCTTCAGAAAGAATATCTCAAGATGTATCTCGAGGTACAATGTTGTCTGTAATAGGTAAAATCCATATTCCTACAAAAAAGACCAGTCAACACCTCTATTATTCAAATGTACACACCAACCACTAAAGGCAGTAATCATGAAACCGAAGAATTCTGCCAACATATTCAGCCTGAAATTGATCAAATATGAATCAAGATACATTTGTAATTCCTGGTATGTGATAGGAACATGAAAACTGGAAACAAAAAGGAAGGATCAGGCATTGGAAAATATGGTTTTGGTGACAGAAATGATGCTGGAGATAGAATTTTGCAAAAACAATGACTTATTAACTGCAAATACTTTTTTAAAGCAACATAAATGGAATTGTTGCTATGTGCTGTCAAGGTGCTTCAGACCCATAGCAACCCTGTATAAGGGTTTCTGAGGAACAACTGGTGAACTTGAACCGCCATCCTTGAGGTCCAAACCAACTTTGAAGTCCAGAGCATTAGCCCACAGCACCACACCAGGACTCCACCAAATTGAATTCACAGGAATAAAATAGATTACATCTGTAGGAAGAGATAATATGGAAGTTAAATTTCACTGGCCAAAACTAGATCCTGAGCTTACTGTGGAACAGACCATCAATTGCTCATATGCAAGTTGAGGCTAAAACTGAAGAAAATTAAAATAAGACCATGAGAGCCAAAATATGACCTTGAGCATATCCCACCTGAATTTAGAGACCATCTCAAGGGCAAATTTGATTCATTAGACACTGGTGACTGAAGACAAGAGGATTTGTGGGCTGATATCATTAAAACGATCCTGAAGGAAGAAGTCCAAGGTGCATTGAAGGAACTGGCAAAGAACAAGACACCATGAATTGATGGAATACAAATTGAAATCTTTCAAAAAAGTGAGGCAGCACTGGAGGCACTCACTCATCTCTGCCAAGACAACTATCTGGCCAACTGATTGGAAGAGATCCAGATTTGTGCCCATTCCAAAGAGAAGGGACCCAACAGAATATGGAAATCAATGGACAATATCTTTGACAGCCATGCCAGGAAAGATGTACTAAAGGTAATACAGAAATGGCTGCAACCATACATTCACAGAGAATTTCCAGAGGTTCAAGCTGGATACAGAAGAGGACGTGGAATAAGGGATAACATTGCTGACATCAGCTGGATCTTGACTGAAAGCAGAGAATACCAGAAAGATGCTTACCTGTGCTTTATTGACTATACAAAGGCTTTTGATTGTGTAGATCATGACAAGCTATGGACAACATTGCAAAGTATGATTATTCTGGAACACTTAATTGTGCTCATGAGGAAACTGTACATAGACCAAGAGGCAGTTGTTCAAACAGAACATGGAAACACTGAAAGGTTTAAAATAATAAAAGGTGTGCAACAGGGTTGTATTTTTTCACCATACTTATTCAACCTGTATGCTGAGCAAATCATCCAAGAAGCTGGATTATATGAAGAAAAACGTGGCATCAGGATTGGAGGAAGACTCATTAACAATCTGCAATATGCAGATGATACAAGCTTCCTTGTTGAAAGTGAAGAGGACTTAAAACACTTAACTGATGAAGATCAAAGACCTTAGCCTTTGGTATGGATTACATCTCAATATAAAGAAAACAAAAATCCTCCCCACTGGACCAATAAACAACATTCTTATCAATGGAGAAAAGACTGAAGTTGTCAAAAACTTCATTTATCTTGGAGTAACCATCAACACTTGATGTTTTGCACCAGGCAAATCTGCTGCATGAGACCTTTTTAAAGTTTTGAATAGCAAAGATGTCAGTTTGAGGACTAAGGTGCGCCTGACCCAAGCCATGGTCTTTTCAATAACCTCATATACATGTGAAAGTTGGACAGTGAATAAGGAAGATCGCAGAAGAATTGATGCATTTGAGTTGTGGTGTTGGAGAAGAATATTGAAAGTACTATGGGCTGCCAAAGGAACAAACAGATCTGTGTTGGAAGAAGTGCAGCCAGAGTGCTCCTAGGAGGTCAGAATGGCCAAACTTCATCTCTCATACTTAGGATATATTGTCAGGAGGGACCAATTGCTGGAGAGGGATATCATGTTTGGTAAGGTGGAGGGTCAGAGAAAAAGAGGAAGACCCCCAGCGAGATGGATTGCCCATTAATGGGCAACAATTGTGAGGTTGGCCCAGGACTTGGCAGTGTTTCACTCTGTTATGCATAGGGTCTCTATGAGTAGATACCGACTCGATGGCACCTAACAACAACAATAATATTTAAAAAGACAGGAAAGAACTTGCTCTGGAGTGTAAAAAAGCTGAAGCAACTGAGAGAAATGAAGTAAAAGAGCTTAAGAGAAAATTTCAAAGGGCAACATGAGAAGGCAAAGTGAAATATTATAATCACATATGCAAAGACCTGGAGTTTGAAAGTTGCAGGGAGGAACATGCTCAACATTTCGCAAGCTAAAAGAACTGAAGAAAAAAAATGAGGCCTTGGTTTGAAATACTAAACGATTCTATGGATAAAATGGTGCCCTGGTGTGGTACTGTAAGATAAACACTGGGTTACTATCCATAAGGTCAGAGGTTCAAACCTACCAGCTGCTCCTGGGAAACCCTATACAGGGTTGTTTTGATGCGGAATTGCTCAATGGCATTTAACATCTACAACAATGGGCAAAATAGTTTTCATAAAATGAGCATTATTTTTAAAGCAAATCATTCTTTTTATCTTGCCTCTTACACTCGAAGGATTTCTAATCACCGTACTGATACATGATCAATTATTTAAGTGGAAAAGACCCGTGTTTCAACTGAGGTGATTTAGAATAACATGGTAAAATAAAAATGGCCAAGAAAAGCTATTGTATACAATCTTTATGGGTATTTCAGAGAATGTATTATCCTTTTTCTATACCTAAAACTGGGAGGATGGAAATTTCAAATAAAAGAAATGCCTTTTAGGTAAAGGTTACATTTTAGCATTAGTCCGTCTAACAACTTTTTGGTGTTTTTTTTAAAACTCCTTTCTTGGAACTAATTATGTCAAATGCTGTTGTTGTTGTTAAGTGCCGTCGAGCAAGTTACAACTCAGAGTGAACCAATACAGGGTTTCCAAGGATCCACACGTTGATTTGAATACTGACCTTAGGATTAGCAGTCCACAGTGCCACACCAGCCCCCTAATTATATTGAATAGGCTTAGGTATTTTGAATCATTGAATCTTATTTTCTTGTGTGAGTTTCTTATCTTCTACCTCATGCCAGTGTTTAAAAATAAAATGCATCTGAAGTGTTATCAGAAAGAATTAGCCTAACATTTCCAGGATCTATAAGTTAGAGATAAGGAGCTCTGGTAGCATAGTGATTACGAGTTGGGCTGCTAACCTGAAGGTCAGCAGTTTGAAACTACCAGGTGTTCTGCAGGAGAAAGATGATGCTTTCTGCTCCCTTAAAGATTTACAGCCTTGGAAACCGTATACAGGGTCGCTATGATTCAGAACTGATTCCAGGACACATAACCACCAACCACCATCACCATGAGTTAGGGATGATATTCAACATCATTTAAAAGTAGTTGACTCTATACATTTTATTATTGGAGTTGAAATATGCATTATGATAGGTTGGCGCTTCCTTTGAAATGAAAAACACTTTCTTCCAGGCACCATCTACATAGTTATATTCCTTCTCATCATCATCTTTTAGTGGTTAAAGGAGAGAAATAAAGGGGCCCTAGTGGTTTGTTCTCTTTTAGACATTGTGTTAAGGGACAAGAGTCATTTCTTCAGTGACAATGACACTTTGACCTTCACATTGGGACTGCCTTTTGAGTAAGGGGTGAAGTAAGATCTGATTTCACCATGACCACATTCACACCTGATTGAGTTCCTTCCCCCATTACTAATTATCTCCCTGAGCATGTATCCCTGCCCAACACTGTCTTGGGGTGGTGCTGTAGGATAAGCACTGGACTGCTAATCCTAAGGTTGGTGGTTCAAACCCACCAACTGCTTCTTGGAAATCCTATTCAGTGTCACTATGAGTCAGAACCAACTTGACAGCACTTAAAAATAACATAGAGGATGCCCTGGAGTCTTGGTGATGCAAAAGTCAAGCAGTTGGCTACTAATAGGAAGATTAGGGGTTCAAACCTATCAGTGACTAAAAGTGAGAAAAGATCTGGCAATCTGTTCCAGGAAATCCCATGGAACGGTTCTGCTTTGCCTATAGGGAGGTGATGGGTCAGAATCCACTTGATGGCACAGAACAAAAACATGGGCCAAATACTGAATGACTAAGGAAACTTCAAAAGAAGATGGAAGGAATGGACAGAGTTGCTGTACCAAAAAGAATTGGCTGATGTTCAGCCATTTCAAGAGGTGCAATAGGATTAAGAAGTGATGATATTGATGCACTGAAGGCATTGGTAAAAAACAACAACAACAAGGCTTCAGAAACTGACAGAAGGCAAATCAAAATATTTCAACAATTGATACAGCACAGTAGATGCTCACTCATCTATGATAAGAAATTTGGAAGTCAGCTACCTGGCCAACTAATTGGGAGACACCGATATTTGTGATCATTCTAAAGAAAGATGACCTAACGGAATGAGGAAAATACCAATTAATATCATTTATCTCTGGTAGCGTAGTGGCTACGAATCGGGCTGCGAACCCTAAGGTCGGCGGTTCGAAACTACCAGCTGCTCCGCGGGAGAAAGATGAGGCTTTCTACAGGCTTGCTGGAAGCCAACAGGACTTGAAATACTGTTGAAGATCAAAGACTACAGCACTTCAATGTGAAAAATCTGAAAATCTTCACAACTGGACTAAAAAAAATATATGATAAACAAAACAAAAAGAATGAAGTTGTCAAAGACCTCATTTTACTTGGATCCACAACCAATGCTCCTTGAAACAGCAGTCAAGAAATCCGATGATGTTATTGCATTAGGCAAATCTGCAGCACAAGATCTGCTTACAGTGTTAAAGAGCATAGCTGTCAGTTTGAGGACTAAGGTGTGCCTGCCCCAAGCAATGGTATTTTCAATGATCTCATAGGCATGTGAAAGTTGGACAATGAATAAAAAAGACCAGAGAATCATGGATACATTTGAATTATGGCATTGTAGAAGAATATTAAAAGGACCATGAATTTCCAGATCTATAAATTTGTCTTGGAAGAAGTGAAGTTAGAATATCCCTTTAAGTACGCATGGCAAGACGTCGTCTCTCAGACTTGGGACATGTTGTTAGGAGGGACCAGTCCTTGGCAAACTGGAGGTTCAGTGAAAAGAGGGAAGATCCCCCAAAGAGATGAATCAGCACAGTAATAGCAACAATGGGTTCAAACATAACAACAATTGTGAGGAGGACCGGACAGTGTTTCATTCTGTTGTGCACAGGGTGGCTGTGAGTTGGTACCAACTCAAAGGCACCTAACAACAACAACCATACAAGTACTTCTATTGGTGAACATCAGAGTTACTTTCTTCTGACTTTGGGATAGACATGAGACACAGCAGAGTGGTAGAGCTGACTCAGGACTATAGATGCTTGTATTGAAATGACCCATAAATCTCAAACCAGCACTTTGACTTCTTGAGAAGTTAAAAAAAGATGGTCTAGTGTAGTGGTTCTCAAATACTTTTGTGAATTTCTTTGCATTCTTAAAATTATAAAGACCCCAAAGGGCTTCAGTTTATGTAAGTTATAGCTAACACTGGAGACTCTGTAAAATGAAAACAGCATATTTGGTGACCAACTGAATGGTTAGAGGTTTGAATCTACTCAGAGGTACATCAGAAGTAAGGGCTGGTGGTCTGCTGTTGAATAACCAGTCTGTCATTGAAATCCCTATGGAGCACTGTTAACCTAAAGGTTGGAAGTTTGAACCCACCAGCTGCTCACTGGAAGAAAAGAGCTGGTGATATGCTGCCAAAAATTAACAGTCTAAGAAACCTAACTTTGTCATACAGGGTTACTGTGAGCTGGAAACAACTCTATGGCTATGGTTTGGTTTCGTTTTATATATGTGAGCAAATTGTATGAGCAAAATATAAACTTTATTTTGTCAACTGTATCTCAAAAAGAGAGTGCAGTGTCTCCACACAGTAAGCACTGAACAGTGAACCACAACATCTGTGGTTCAAGTCAGCAGGCCAATCACTCCGCGGGACGAAGATGAGGCTTTCTGCTCCCTTGAAGATTTAAGCCTCGGAAACCCTATGCAGGGTCTCTATGAGTCACAATAGACTCCACCATACCTAACAACATCAACAGCAACCTCAATAAGTCTGTTTTTGAAAAATCACAAACTAAAAACCAACCTACAGACATGAGATCTAAGCTGTCTTTATTAAGAATGACATTAAAGACATTTGCAAATACATAACACAATGACAGTTCATGTTTCTTCTTTTTTTGGTTTGGAAATAGATCTTTTATAAAAATAAGTTATGGCTTACAAGAACAAGCAAGTTGCTCACCCAGGAGACATCAAGGCAAGTGGTTGGGTCCCCTCAGGGCAAGGTTGGGTCCCCTTAGACTCAAGGGGAATACATGAGCAGGCATGCTGTCTGACTGGTGACCACGTTGGTCACTGCTAAGGGGAAGTGAGGGAAAAACACCAATGAAGCTGTGAGCTAAGCCCTACAATGTTCAATAGATTCCTGTGAACCCAGGTGGACACTTGGTTGGCCAGCAGTATGGCAAGACCAGGGGACTCCTGGGCCCAGAGTCAGTGACATAGCCACAGAGGACTAGAGTGGAGACTGAAGCATTCAGCAGATAAGAAGAGAGGGCATATGCATAAGAACACCCACACTTGCAGATAATACCCACTTGACCTGGCTTCTATGACTGGATGATCAGAACTAGACTAGAAGAAAAAAGAGGAAAAAAAAAAAGAGTAATCTAATACAATTTTTTTGAACTTGTCCTACACCTATGGATGCAGTAGCTCAAAAGAGGGAACAAATCTTTAAAGTGAGGATCATTCCCACCCCATTGGTACACAGGGTAGACAGGGATGGGCAACTTAGACATTGGCTACCCAAAATAGGGGGACTACAAAGGCAAGAAGTGACTGGTGTACAAGCTTTCAAGAGAGAGCCTAGATCTAGAAGATGCAGAGGAAGGTAGAATCTCCACTGAGTAGTATCCAGTCTGCCTGGGTAGGGCTGATGAAAGGAGATGGGGATAGGTCTCTTGTGGTGCAATAGTGAATAATTGTTATCAGGACTGACTGTGAGCATTGGAAATGTAAAGGTAGATGATTTGTAGCAAATAAATGGGAGGGGTTGACTTTGCAGTCCAGGAGTGGAGGCCCTGGGACCATCAAGGGAGAAGAGAGAGTTGGAAATGTAAAGGTAGATGATTTGTAGCAAATGAAGGGGGGTTGACTTTGCAGTCCAGGAGTGGAGGCCCTCGGACCATCAAGGGAGAAGAGCAGAGTGCAGGACCCTACCCAGAGAAACAGTGATGTCAGAGATGGAGGCAGAGATGATGATGTGGAGAGATGGAGTGGCTGGGGACTCTAGACCCAGAGAGGGAGAGGAGCTGTGTGCTGATGACTGAGGGGGAGGCTTGCAGGGTGTACCCTTTGGTTGTTTGATGATGCATGGAGGAGATTATAATCATTGCAGTGAAATGATATACAATAGGATGAATGTAAAGCTAATGTTCTACCATTTAAACTATCACATAATTCACAATTTAAAAAAAAGAAAAAATTATGTCAATGTTTCGTGAGTTTATGGCAATTTAAAATGAAGAAATATTTTCAAATTTTCAACTTATAACTAATAACAATTTGCTGAGTTAATCCTGACTCATGACCACCACATGTGTGTCAGAATTGACTTTATACCATTCAATATCCCCTTGTTCTGTTCGAATGACTGGCCTCTGGGTGTATGTACAAGTTCCTCATGAGTACAGTTAGTGTTCTGGAATTCCATTCTTCTCAGTGTTATCTGCAGTTGGTTATGATCCACATAGTTGAATGCCTTTGCATATCCAATAAAACACAAGGAAACATCTTTCCGGTATTCTCTGCTTTCAGTCAAGATTCACCTGACATCAGCAATGATACCCTTGTTCTACATCATCTTCTGAATCCAACCTGAATTTCTGGCAGCTCCCTGCCAGTATTACTGCTGAAACCATTTTTTAATTATTCTGACCAAAATTTTACTTGCTTGTGATATTAATAATATGATTCAACAACTTCCACATTCTCTGGGGTCACCTTTCTTTGGAGTGGAAACAAATATGGATCTCTTCCAGTCAGTTGGCCAGGTAGCTGTGTTCTAAATTTCTTGACAAATCTTTTGTCATTGTTGTTAAGTGCTGTCGAGTTGATTCTGACCCATAGTGACCCTGTCGAGGGTTTCCAAGGAGCAACTGGTGAGCTTGAACCACCTACCTTGCAGTTCAAATGACTTTGCAGTCTGACACATTAGCCCACAGTGCCACTCCCATAGAAATACCATAGACAGACAGAGCCAGAGATGAAGTCCAAAGTTAGAAAATATTCAGGGAAAGTTGTTCCCTTTGCCTAACACACCTTCTCCTAGTTGTCTGTGTGACTGACTCCCAAGTCTCTGCTCAGAGGTCACTGAATTACAATACAGTATTTCCTGGCCACATTTCTTTAAAAAAATTTTCCCCATATAACTTTTCAATTTCTAACATAATTTAATTTATTGAATTTGTTTTGACTGTCTCTCCGTATAAAAATCTAGGCTCCATGAGGGCTGGAATGTTTGTCTCACGTGTTCACTGCTGAATCTCTAGCTTCTAGGGCAATATCTGGAGCAATGTTATTGTTGTTAAGTGCCTTCAAGTCAGTTCTGACCCATAGTGACCCTGTATAGGGTTTCCAAGGAGCTGCTGGTGAGCCTGAACCACCGACCTTGCAGCCCAGTGCATTACCCCATATTCCTCAGAACTACATCTTTGCTGAATGAATGAATTTGTGCTTTGGTGAAGAACAATGAATATTCCATAGACTTCTAGAAGAATAAACAAATCTATCTTGGAAGACGCACAGCCAGAATATTCCTTGGAAGCCAGGATGGTGAGACTTCATCTCTCGTATGAAGACATGTTATCAGGAGGGACCAGTCCCTGGAGAAGGACATCATGATTGATTAAGTGGAGAGTCAGGGAGAAAGAGGAAGAACCTCAGTGATAGGGACTGGCACAGGGGCTGCAACCTGACAGTTGTGAGGATGGCATAGGTTTGGGCAGTGCTTTGTTCTGTTGTACTAGACTTGCTATGCGCTAACACCAACATAGAAGACAGGATGTTGGGGTTGTACTTGAGCTTGTACAAGATGTGCTACAGTTTCTTGTCTCCGTCCTCCAGCCTCCGTCTCCCGGGTCTCAGCACACTGGGCAGCCACTGATATTATAATTTGATCCTGTGATACTGCCCCAACTCAAGCCCTTGATGCCACTTTGTTTTTTGGTCTCCTAGAGGTGAAACCACAACAGCAGATGCCTCTATGTTTCCAAAGCTCTGTCACTCTTAGCAACATCACTACACCACCCATAAAAATACAAGCTTGGGAGACTGTAAAGGAGCATAAGAAAAATGGGATTTCCATTCCCATACAAACATAAACTATCAGATATAAACACAGAGGAAATGCCCTGGAGGTTAACTATCTACCACCAAGGGAATGTGACATGGTTTACTTAATATTCCCTTAATTCTCCATATTTAGGGGCATTTGTCAATTTTATCTACAGATGGCCCTTTACTTACTAAGGGATTGCATTTTAATGACTTCCTTGTCCTTAAGTCAGTTCTAACTTAAGTCAAATAGCATTTCTTTTATTTATTAAGTTTTCATTACTATTGCCTTTTATTACCAGTATCTTTATAAATCTGATCCTTATTTATCTTTGGGGGTTGGAAATATTACAGATACATTTACAGATGTACTTTAAAACATACATGCAAACATAAAAAATGCACAAATCATAAAAATGTACGCTGACAATGAGGAAGAGTTGGACGGCATTGGTATTTGGTCAAGGTTAGTCCAAACCTGTGTTTCTGTGTTCAACTGAATGATTTTCTTTTACATTTAACATTTCTACATAGTTCCTTTTCTTTGGTGAATGAGTTTTTCATGTTAGCAACAAAGGTCACTTTTCTGGTAGTTAAAATAATCATATCATACTTTTTATTTTATATATCAGCTCTGTTGTTGTTGAGTACCATCGAGACGATTCCAACTCACAGCGACCCTGTATAGGGTTTTTGAGGAGGAGCTGGTGGGCTTGAACCACAGACCTTGCAGTCCAAACTGACCTTGAAGTTGAGCGCTTATCTGACAGTACCACACTGGGACTCCTTAGTGCTATGCAGTATGTATTGAATAAAATTCTGATAGTTTGTGTTTATTTTTTAGGTAAGCTACAGTAATAAGCAAATTCTCTCAGGTCTTACACATTTGCTCTATTATGAAAACAGTTGACTCCTCTCAAAGTCTTGTTTTAACTTTGATGAATTACAATAGACTCTATGGTGCCCTGGCATGGTGATGTAGCACTGAACTGCTAACTACAAGATTGGTGGTTCAAACAGACCACCAAAGGGTCGCTATGAGTCAGAATAGACTTGACTGCACAACAAATGGAGCAAAACATCTTTGGGTCAAAATGCTGGAGTAGAAACTCTGGGATCAAAATGTGCTGCTTTGCATCACAAAAGACTTTGGACAAGGTGTTAAATTTTAGCTAGGCACTGAAGGAAGCAGCACAAATTGGCCAACTCTGCCAGTTGATCAAATATATAGGCTGATTCCACCATCCTAACCCATTGTGACTCATGTTCCTGAATATTGTACCTAAACTTTGCCAAAACTGACAAATCTTCCACTCATGAACTATTTCTTGGATGAAAAATATTTTCTGGCTCAATCCCCATGAAATCAGTTTACCTCTTTTATCAAATGCTACAACACATATTGAAACCTTTTTCAATGTGTTTAATTTTCACTTTAGTTCTACTGTGTTTCTTTTCCATCCGGAATATTTTCCTTGTAAATTTTAACATATTGTTCAACACATTTTTATTGAGTTTCTATTATATGCTGACACTTCCAGATGTTGGGGATACAGCTGTAAATAAGACAAAGTGTAATTCCTGCACTGCTGGAACTTGTGTTGAATGATTAATCAGGATTTTGTCATTGTTTAGAAATAATTGTAAGTGATAACTCAGTAGCTTACAAAATTTAGTCTAAGATTTGTGAGCTTTCTTATTAAGATCCCTATTTCTATCAAGTTTAGTGTTTCTGGACTCAATTTAGTTATTGTATTTTTGTTAAGACAACTTCATTTTTTCTATCAGGTTTTTTTTTTTTTTTCTGTTTTTTTGTTTTGGTCTATATCTTACCATGCACAATTTTAGCTGTTGACAGTTTTATATCACATTTACTATTTCAACCAAGTCAGTAATTTTTCCTGAGCCAATTCTTCAGTATTCTTCAGACAGGTTTTCATTTATAACAAATTTTACCACTTGTAGCTTTAACCATTGCCAGTATTATTTTGTGTTGATTATTTCTGCCAAGTTAAAAATGACCCCAGCAATCTAATGAAAGTGCACTTTGGGTCAAGCTTGTGGAGTTAAAATTGCAGAGTAGATATATATATACTTGATTAAAATGGTGTGATAAAATTGTGATTCTAGCCTTCCTCTTTTGTGAGAAATAACGCAAGAAAATTTGTAATCATTTAGTTCTTAACACTTTAATGTGCTTGATTATCTGGGATCTTGTTAAATGGAGATTCTGATTCAGTAGGTTTGGGGTGAGGGCTGAGACTGATTTTCTAAACAGCTTCCAGGTGATGTTGATGTTGCTGGCACACAGCCGATTCATGAGGAGTCAGCGCACATATGTGCCTTATGGCCCATTGGGCCAGTCTATTCTCAGACAAGTTACTTAGCCTCTGAATCTGCTTTATTCATTTGGAAAATGGGAAGGTAGAAATAATTGTCTATCTAAGGCGTTTGTTGTCAGTATTAAATAAAATGCTTCATCAAGGGCCTGGCTCCTTGTAAATAATAAATGGGCACCTTGTTAGCTGAGGAGTGAAAACACATGGCAGGTTCAGGGAGAGAATGGTTATTGGTTGCTGTGACTTAGCACCTCGGTACTCACAGTGTGATCCATGAACCAACAGCCTCAACATCTCCTGGGAGCTTGCTAGGAATGCAGAATTTCAGACCTCTAGGGTCTGAAATGAGGGTGCTTAGGGTCAGAATGAAGGGAGTTAAGATAGAATCCCCACTGAATAGTTTTCCTCTTGTCCAGATGGGTCTGGTGATGAAGTGGATAGAATGCTATGATGTAATTGTGATTAATTTTTATCGGGACTAATGGCAATTGTCATAACTGTAAATGTGTAACAAAATGGGGGGAGCAGTTAACCTGTCATTTCAGGAACAGAGGACCCTATGACTATCAAGAAGGAAGACAATGAGAGGAGTGAGGGAGTTTACCAGAAAAGCGGTGACAATAGAGATGGTAGTGGCGGACAGAGCGGCAGAGGACTACAGGTTCCTGGGCTGAGAAAAGCAGCGAGCCTGTAGGCAGGAGGCGGGCTTTAAAAATGTGCCCTTAGGACATTTAAACGAATATATATTTTCAATGTGGTATGTATACATCAAAAAAAGGGGGCATAATAGAGATAAATACTGTTAGCTGATGGTGCATGGTGGGGATTGTAAGCACTGCAAGGATTTGTTGAATGTAGAACTAATGATCTCCCCTGTAAGCCTTCACTCAATTCACAATAAAAGTTTTAATAAATAAATTAAAATAAAATAAACTCCACATCTTTGGAAGCAGTAACCAACCGCATGAGCAACTTCAGAATCTGGGAGTCAGAATTCCCTTGGAAGTGTTGAAGACTGAAGCTGTCAGGACTTCAAAGTATTGTCTAGGAATGGCAGCAACTGTGAGAAAAATTGTTGTGGTAAAAGAGGCTAAAACAGGGCAAAGGAAATGGTTTAGGTAAACACTGAGGATTATGGGAGTTCTCTGAAAGAATCCGGAAATGAGAGGTGGAGATTTCTCATCTGGTGAGAGAAGAAAGGGTCCAGGACTGCCAAGCCTATGTAAATCAGAGAGCTGTTATTGTTATTGCTAAATGTCATCAAGTTGGTTCCGGCTCATAGGGTCCCTGTATAGGGTTTCCAAGGAGTGGCTGGTGAGTTTGAACAGCCAACCTTGTGGTTCAAACCGATCTTGTGGTCCAGTGCTTATCCTACAGTGCCACACCAGGACTCCAAAGAAGAGAGTTGGGAGGTGCTGAAAGAATCCTAATCATGCAGAAGTTAAAAGTTCAAACCCACCAGCAGCTCCATGGGAGGCACACGTGCTTCCATAAAGAGTACAGTCATAGAAACCCTATGGGGCGGTTCTACTCTGTCCTTTAGGGTAGGAATCAACTGAACAGCAATGGGGTTTGAGCCCATTGCTGCCACCACTGCGACAATCCATCTCAAGGGGGAGGGACTTCCTCTTTTTTGCTGACCCTCCATATTACCCTCTTGAAAACATGTCCAAAGTGTAAGAAATGAAATCTCACCATTATGACTTCTAAGGAGCATTCTGGCTGTACTTCTTCCAACACAGATTTATGTGTTCTGGAAGCCCATGGCACCTTTTAATATTCTTCTTCAAAACCATAATTCAAATGTATCAATTCTTCTACAATTTTCCTTATTCATTGACCAACTTTCACAGGCATATGAGGCAATTGAAAGTACCATGAATTGGGTCAGGTGCACCATAGTCCTCAAACTGGTATCTTTGCTTGTTAACTCTAGAGAGGTCTTTGGCAGCAGATTTGCCTAATTCAATACATTGTTTGATTTCTTGACTGCTGCTTCCATGGGTGTTGTGGATCCAAGCAAAATGAAGGCTTTGACAACTTTAATCTTTTCACCGTGATTTATTGGTCTAGTTGTGAAGAATTTTGTTTTCTTTATATTAAGTTGCCATCCATATTGAAAGCTTTAAGGAGACATAACTATGAAGTATAGGGACTACATACATGGTGTTCAGACCATGTCCAAATTGTATAATATCCCATTTCACAGAGTGTATAATCAAGTGACATGAAGTGATACATTGTTGTTGTTGCTAAGTGTCATCATGTCAAGTCCAATTCATAGTGACTCTACACAGGGTTTCCAAGGAGGAGCAGGTGGATTTGAACTCCCAACTTTGTGGTTCACAGTCCAGTGCTTATCCCATAGCACCACGCCAGGAGTCCAAGTGACACATACCTGCACTTTAAATTTTAGATATCTGTCTCTAGTGGCCATACAGATTAGTGGTGACCCAGTCCTAATGCATTTATCTAGTCCTGGAGGACGCGGTGGTGTTTGCCACAGGCCTCATTTGGAAAGGAATTTGAAATCTATCTCTACCGAAGGCCTCATAGGCATAAGTACAAAACCTTATTCATGAATAGTAAACTTCACTGGGATCTTAAACCTGTTTTTAAGGGCTGCAGTTTCAAAGCAATATCCTCTAACCAAAACCTTCATTATATGACAGATGTTATTTATTTATTTATTTTCACTAATTCTGTTGAGACCACCCTCCGAAAGTGAATTAAGGATGAGCTTGGGCAAGTTGGGTTTTCAAAATGAGGTCAAGAAAAGTCCTTCATTGGAAATATGGTGCAAAATGTGATATTAAATGGAGTTTCTGTTCAACCTTACATGTTGGTGTTCTGAACTCTGGTTCCCCTTCTCTCTCTCGGTTGTCCTGCCAAGAAATGATCAGTTAGAGACTTGCACATGACACCGTAGTTCACTATAGGACATCATTGTGGCTTCTATTTGCACATTAATTTTCTAAAATCAGTTGTCAGTGCAGCTACATGCATGCCACCAGGGAGTAGATGAAGATGGAGTAGCTAGTCTGCTCCAGCACAGAGATTTCTGTTTGTCTCCACAAAAGCAATACCTACAGGATGTCGTTAAATAGGAGGTGCTCTCAGCCTCAGTAGACTGGGGTTCTTGAGCTTGTCAGGACAGTTTGGTCTCTGACTCACTGGAATCTGGAGCACATGCATTCCAAAGCCAGCATCGGCCCAGAGAGCTAAGGGTATCCTGGCACAGTGCAGCATCCAGAAAATGGAGCCAACACTTCACTCAAGTCCAACAGTCTGCTGCTCACGTTGGAAAAGTTCTCTTGGGTCAGTCAGTGCAAAGCAATCCTCTTCAATTCGAGGCCCTCAGACTGCCCTAATCCCACCCAATTTTAGCCTCAGTCTGAGGGTTGCCATGGGATAGTCAAGTCTCTCTGTGAACAGTATCTTCTCCTAAGCATCACTGTTGGGCCTGTTTTAGGGGCACAACTGGAGTTTACCAGTTGACTGGACTGTCCATAGGCTCTCACTTCTTGTCAGTAGAATTTCTCTAAGTGCAGAGTCAGCTCTGCTCTGGGAAGTTATGAAGAAGATCTTTCATTTGGAGGAGAAAATATTGTCACTCTCATTTGTTCTAATGAATAGGCACTCTAACGTGAAGATAGGGGGACTACTAAGAAGGCTTGTCCACTCTGTCAGGTCTTGTCCATCAGCATGAAACACCCAAGTCCCCATCCATTGGTCCATTATCACCTCCTCCAAGTGTTAGTGGTATCATTCGCCAAGAAGATAAATATGGGGGTGGAAGTATTGAGTGGGCAAAATGTAAATTTTGTCATATGAGACTTTAAAAAAATTATATCTACTAGCTACATCATTTTTACAAAATAAAAGGCTTTGTAACACAAAAGATGTACATTCATTGCCCAAAATTCTCTTGTTTAGTCACTGTTGGGTGGAAATGTTGTCATGGATCATTGGGCTGGATAGAAATGGTAATAGCTCGTATTCTCTATCAGATACTCTACTAAGCACTTACATGCTCTGAACACTTACATAATTACATACTCATATTTCCCTTTTTACAGTTCCTTGATGCATCCATAAAGCCTCATGAAAGGATGGCAAATTGGTGTTTCTGTCAACTTGGATTGATTGATAGTGTCTTGCCTGCAGCATTGTGTTGATAGGGATTATGAGGATTAACTGGGACTGAGCTTGATTGATTAACACCTGACTTGAATGTGTGCCTATGTGTGTAGGCAGGGACTGGGTAGGAAAGGATGACTATTTGCCACTCCACAGCCTTCTTTAAGGGCTTCAAAATTCTCAGTAGACAATGCTGCTCCTTTATAATCTGAATCTGGGATGCTTTTCCAAATTTGCCTCCTGTTGTGTAGCTTTTTATTGTGGATTGGGTAAGAATTTACAGAGAAAATTAGTTCTTCTCAAACTTGAAAATGCATACAGATGATCTAAAAATCTGTACTTTTAAATACAGATTTTCTAAAAATCTGTATTAAAAATATCCCTAGAATAAGAAATTCTAGGGATATTTTTTAAATGTAGATTCTGATTCAGCAATTCTGCAGTAAACCAGTTGCTGTTGAGTGGAATTTGACCCATGGTGACCCTATGTGTGTCAGAGTAGAACTGCATTCCATCAGGTTCTTGGTGGTTAATTATTTTTCTCCCCCAGAAGTAAATCACCAGGCCTTTCTTCTGAAGTGCCTCGGGATGGACTCAAACCTCCAACCTTTAGGTTAGCAGCAGAGCACATTAACTGCTTGAACCACCCAGGGATTATAGATCTAAGGTTGTTTTTGTTGGTAAGTACTGTCAAGTCGGTTTCGGCTCATAGAGACCCTGTATGGGTTTCCAAGGAGCAGCTGGTGGGTTTGAACTACAGACCTTGTGGTTCGCACTCAAGTGCTGATGCTACCATTCTGGTCAACAAGCCATCCAAGCTGGGTCAAATGGGTACTATCTGCAAGTTTGGGAGTTCTCACATGCCTCCCCCCAACTTCAGACCAACTGGCCACTTCACTTTTAGCTCAATCCCCCAGTGGCTAGGTCAGTGTCCTTCGATTCTGAAATTCACAAGTCTCCCTGAACTTCCAACCAGCCAGCCATTCTTCTTCTCTCTCATCTCAAGATCATCAGGTTCTATGGAACATGGCCAAACACTGCCTATGTTTTCATAGCTGCATTTCCCTGTGGAGTTTATCCTAGTTTTATCCTTCTTGTTGTTGTTAGGTGCCTTTGAATCAGTTCTGACACACAGAGACACTATGTCATCCTCACAATTGTTGTTATGTTTGAGCCCAGTGTTGCTCACACCATGTCAATCCATTTCATTGGCAGTTTTCCTCTTTTTTTGCTGACCCTCTAATTTACCCAGCATAATGTCCTTCTCTAAGGTCTAACCCCTCCTGACAATATGTCCAAAGTATGAGAGACAAAGACTGGCCATTCACTCTTCTAAAAAACATTCTGGCTGTACTTCTTCCAAGAGAGATATATTTGTTCTTCTGGCAGTCCATGATACTTTCAATATTCTCCAACACCATAATTCAAATGCGTTGTTTCTTCAAAGGTCTTTCATATTCACTGTCCAAGTTTCACTTGCATATGAGGCAGTTGAAATTGTCATGGGTTGCTTCAGGGGCACCTTAGTTATGAAACTGACATCTTTGCATTTCAAAACTTTAAAGTGGTCCTGTGCAGTAGATTTGCCTAATGCAATACACTGTTTGACTTCCTGACTGCTACTTTCATGAGAGCTGATTGTGGATTCAAGCAAAATGAAGTCTTGGATAACTTCAGTCTTTTCTCCATTTACCATGATGTTATTTATTGACCCAGTTGAGAGAACTTTCTTTTATTTAAATTTTAACATCAAAGTAAAACTCATACTGAAGGCTGTAGCCTTAGATTTTCCTCAGTATTACAAGTCCTCTTTGCTTCCAGCAAGCAAGGTAATGTCATCTGCATGTCTCATGTTGTAAATGAGTCTTCCTCCAATTCTGAAGTCGTGTTTTTCTTTATCTAATCCAGTTTCTCATATTATTTGCTCAGCATACAGACTTAATATGCATGTTAAAAGGATCCAACTCTGGTGCACATCTTTCCTTATTTTAAACCATTCAGTATCCCCTTGTTCTAGTTGAACAACTGCCTCTTGGTCTATGTACAGGTTCCTCATGATCACATTGAAGAGTTCTAGAATATCCATTCTATAGTTTGTTGCACTCCACACAATTAAATGCCTTTGCATATGCAATAAAGCACAAGTGAACATCTTTCTGGTGTTCTGCTTTCACCTGACAGACATCTGACATCAACCATGGTATTGCTAGCTCCATGTCTTCTTCTGAATTCAGCTTGAATTTCTGGCAGTTCCCTGTTGATGTAATATTACAACCAAGTTTAAATTATATTCAGCAAAATTTGCTTACCTGTAATATGAATGCTATTGCTTGATGATTTCCGCATTCCATTGGATCATCTCTCTTTGGAATTGGCATATATACAGATCTCTTCCAATTGGTGGACCAGGTAGATGTCTTCCAAATTCCTTGGTATAGAGAGTGAGTACCTCCAGTATTCTATCAGTTTGTTAAAAGATGTCAATTTGTATTTCCTCATTTCCTGGAGTCTTGGGGTTTTTGTTGTTGTTTTTTTTGCCAGTGCCTTCAATGAAGCTTGGACATCTTCCTTCAGTGCCATCAGTTCTTGATCATATGTTACCTCCTGAAATGACTGAGTATCAACCATTTCTTTTTGACACAGTGACTTTGTGTATTCCTTCTACCTTCTTTTGATACTTTCTACAATAGTTCAATATTTTGCCTATAGAATTATTCAATATTACAATATAATACATGGCTGGAACTTTTTTTCCCCCCAGTTCTTTCAGCTTGAGAAATGTTGAGCATCTTCATCCTTTTTGGTTTTATAAATTTAGGTCTTTGCACATTTCTTTACAGTACTTGACTTTGTCTTCTCGAGCTGCCCTTTGAGATTTTCCGTTCAGCTCTTTTACTTTACCATGTCTTCCAGTTGCTTTTGCTTCTTGAATTTCAAGATTAAATTTCTGAGGCTCTTCTGACATCTGCTTTGGTCTTTTCTTTCCTTCATGTCTTTTTATATATTTTAACTTTTTATTGTGAATTGAGTGACAGTTTATAGGGCAGACCATTGGTTTTACATTTAAAAAATCATATACTTTGTTTCATTACAATGATTGTAATTCCTTCCATGTACCATCAGTTATCAGTATTTCTCTCTATTCATTTTAGCTCTTTTTTTTTTTTTTAAACACTCAGGCATATATAATAATTTAAACCACCAAAGGGCACATTCTGCAAGTCTTCCTCCAAGCCACCAGCTCTTAGTCCCTCTCTTTCTATGACTCTAGAGTCCTTAGCTGCTCTCTCTCTCTCCATGTCCCCATCTCTGCCTCCATCTCTGGTGTCAATGCTTCTCTGGGTAAGGTCTCACATTCCACTTGTGCTCTTCTCCTTTGATGTCCTAGGGTCCTCCGTTTCTGGACTGTAAGATTAACTACTCTTCCATTTTTGTTATAAAACTTCTACCTTTACAACTGTGACAGTTGCATTTAGTCATGATAACAATTACTCGCTATTGAATTGTAAGAATCTTATCCCCGTCTCTTTTTACCAGACCCATCTAGACAAGATGAAAACTATTCAGTGGGATTCTATCTTTTCCCACACACTCTCAAAACTCAACACTCTCTCTTTTTTCAAAAAAAAATGTTTTATTGTGAATTATCCACCACTCGTCCGTCAGTTTGTTGTACTATGGTGGCTTGTGAGTTGCTATGAATCTGAAAGCTGTGCCACCAGTATTTTAAATATCAGCAGGGTCACCCATGGTGGACAGGTTTCAGATGAGCTTCCAGACAAAGACAGACTAAGAAGGAGAGACAAACTGCTTCCGAATATTTAGTTACTGAAAACATAAATAGCAGAGAAACACTGTCAGATATAGTGCTGAAAAATGAGCCCCTCAGGTTGGAAAGCTCTCAAAATGCGACTGGGGAAGAGCTGCCTTCTCAAAGTAGAGTTGACCATGATGACTCGAATGGTGTAAAGCCCATCAGAGAAAAGCCCACGGGACCTTCAAGATGTGTTGGTCATTACTCATGATTGGAATGCAAAGGTTGGGAGCAAAAAGGAAGGATCAGTAGTTGGAAAATATGAACTTGGTGATAGAAATGATGCTGGAGAACGCATGATAGAATTCTGAAAAACCAATGATTTGTTCATTTCAAATGCCTTCTTCAGATAGCATAAGAGACGATTATACACATGGACCAGATGGAATACATAGAAATCAAATTGACTACATCTGTGGAAAGATATGATGGGAAAGCTCCATATCATCAGTCAAAACAAAGCCAGGGGCAAACTGTGGAATATGCATATTCAAACTGAAACTGAAGAAAATGAAAACAAGTCCACGAGAGCCAAAATATGACCTTGAGTATATCCCACCTGAATTTACAGATCATCTGAAAAACAGATTTGATACGTTAAACACTAAAGGCCAAAGAGCAGAAATGTTGTTGGATGACCTCAAGAACATCATGCATGAAGAAAGCAAAAAGTTATTAAGAAGGAAAGCTCAAAATGGATGTCAAAAAGACACTGAAACTTGCTCTCCAATGTAGAGATGCTAAAGCAAATGGAAGAAATGAAGAAGTCCAAGAGCTGAACAGAAAATTTCAAAGATCAGCTCGAGAAGGTAAAGCCAAATATTACAACAAAATGTTCAAAAATCTGAAATCAGAAAACCAAAAAGGAAGAACATGCTTAGCATTTCTCAAGCTGGGGGAACTGAAAAAAAAAAAAATTCAAGCCTCCACTTTCATTATTGAAAGAGTCTCTGGGAAAATTATTGAATGATGCAGAAAGCATCAAAAGAAGATGGAAGGAGTACACAGAGTCACTGTACCAAAAGGAAGTGGTTAATGTTCAACCGTTTCAAGAGGTAGCATATGAATAATAGCCAATGATACTGAAGGAGGAAGTCCAAGATCCACTGAAGGAATTGGCAAAGAACAAGGCACAAGGAATTGATGGAATACAACTTGCAATCTTTCAAGAAAGTGAGGCAATACTACCAAGAAATTTGGGAGACAACTATCTGGCTGACTGATTGGAAGAGATGTGTATTTGTGCCCATTCCAAAGAGAGGTGACCCAATAGAATGTGGAAATCATCGGACAATCTCTTTGATATCCCATGTGTAAAGTTTTACTAAAGGTAATACAGAAACTGCTGCACGCATACATTGACAGAGAACTTCCAGAGGTTCAAGCTGGATTCAGAAGAGGTCGTGGAACGAGGGATATCATTGCTGATGTCTGATGGATCTTGACTGAAAGCAGAGAATACCAGAAAGATGTTTATCTGTGCTTTATTGACTACACAAAGCCTTTTGATTGTGTGGATCATGACAATCTATGGACAACATTATGGAGCATGAATATTCTGGAACACTTAATTGTACTCATGAAAAATCAATACCTGAACCAAGAGGTAGTTGTTTGAACAGAACATGGGAACACTGAATGGTTTAAAATTAAGAAAGGTGTGCAACAAGGTTGTATTCTTTCACCATACTTATTCAACCTGTATGCTAAGCAAAGAATCTGATAACTTGGTCTCTATGAAGAAAAACGTGGCATCAGGATTG
>NW_006408524.1:17011892-17042178 GCF_000296735.1 Chrysochloris asiatica
GGTTGTATTCTTTCACCATACTTATTCAACCTGTATCCTTAGCGAGTAATCTGAGAAACTGGGTTATAAGAAGAAAAACGTGGCATCAGGATTGGAGGAAGACTCATTAACAACCTGAGATACGCAGATGATACAACTTTGCTTGCTGAAAGTGAAGAGAACTTAAAACATTTACTGATGAAGATCAAAGAGCACAGCCTTCGGTATGGATTGCATCTCAATGTAAGGAAAACAAAAATCTTCACCACTGGACCAATAAACAACATTCTTATCAAGGGAAAAAAGATTGAAGTTGTCAAGGTCTTCATTCTTCATGGATCAACTATCAACACTCATGGAAGCAGCAGTCAAGAAATCAAAAATGCTGCACAAGACCTTTTTGAAGTGTTGAAGAGCAAAGATGGCAGCTTGAGGACTAAAGTACACCTGACCCAAGCCATGGTATTTTCAATAACCTTCTATGTATGTGAAAGCTGGACAGTGAATAAGGAAGACCATAGAAGAACTGATGCTTTTGAGTTATGGTGTTGGAGGAGCATATTGAAAGTGCCATGGGCTGTCAAAAGAACCAACAGATCCGTTTTGGAAGAAGTGCAGCCAGAGTGCTCTTTGGAGGCCAAGATGGCCAAACTTCGTCTCTCATACTTCGGACATGTTGTCAGGAGGGAACAGTCATTATAGAAGGATAGCATGTTTGGTAAGGTGGAGGGTCGGAGAAAAAGAGGAAGATCCCAATGAGATGGACTGGCCAAGTGGCAGCATCAAGGGACTCAAGCATGACAACCGTAGTGAAGTTGGCCCAGGATCGGGCATTGTTTCTTTCTGCTGTGCATAAGGTCGCTATTTGTCAGTACCAACTCGATGACACCTAACAACAACAACAATTGTGAATTATGTGATAGTTTACATGGGAGAACATTAGCTTTACATTCATCCTATTGTATATTGTTTCATTGCCATGGTTACGATCTCCTCCATGCATCATCAGCCAACCAAAGTGTATGTCCTGCAAGCCTGCCCCCCAGTCATCAGCCCTTTCATGTCTTTTTAATGATTTTTTTCTTTCTTCATATTTGATGCTCTTGACGTCATCCCACCACTTCTCTGGTCTTCAGACTTTAGTGTTTAAGGAATCAAATTTGTTCTTGAGATGGTCTCTAAATTCAGTTGGGATATACTCAAGGTCATGCTTTGGCTCTCATGAACTTGTTTGAATTTTCTTCAACTTTACCCTGAACTTGAATATGAGCAATTGACCTTGAGTATATCCCAACTGTTCCACAGTTTTCTCCCAGCCTTGTTTTGGCTGATGATTGAGCTTCTCCATCATCTCTTCCTATGTTATTGTTGTGTAAGTGCCATTGAGTTAATTATGATCCATTGTGACCCTGTATAAGATTTCCAAGGAGCGACTGGTGAGCTTGAACTGCCAACCTTGGGGTCCAAACTGACTTTGCAATCCAGCACATTAACCCATAGCACCACTCCAGGACTACAATTCTTCCTATAGTTGTAGTCAATTTGATTCCTGTGTATTCCATCTGGTGAGGTCCATGTTGTTAAAAAATGATATTTGGAATGACTAACTCATTGCTCTCAAAAAAATTCTGTCATGTGATTTCCAGAATCATTTCTGTCACTAAAGCCATATATTCCAACTACTGTCTTTTTGTTTCCAACTTCCACATTTCAATAACCAGTATTTATCAACACGTCTTGATTGCATATCTGAATAATTTCAGACTGAAGAAGTTGGTAGAATTTTTCAATTTCATCATCACTAGCTTTAGTAGTTGATACATAAATTTGAAAGTGGTATTAACTGGTCTTCCTTGTAGGTGTACAGATATTATCTTATCACAGACAACATTGTACTTCCAAGACACATCTTGAAAAGTACTTTTTGATGATGAATTCAATGCCAGTCTTCTTCTATTTGTTGTTTCTGGCAATGTAAACCATATGATTGTCTTTTCCAACATGACCAATACCAGTCCATTTCAGTTTGTGCTTGTCTTGGATATATCAATCTTTATGCATTCCATTTCATTTTTGATAGCTTTCCAGTTTCCTCAATTCATATTAGTACATTCCATGTTCAGATTATTAATGGATGCTTGCAGTTGTTTCTCCTTGTTTGGATTTGTGCCCCATCAGCAAATGAAGGTCTTAAAAGCTTTATTCCCTCTAATGCCATTATGGTCAACTCTACTTTGAGGAGGCAGCTCTTCCCCAGTCTTATTCTGAGTGTCTTCCAACCTGAGAGACTATATCTGGCAATGTTTTGGCTGCTATTCATATGGTTTTCAGTGGATAACCATTCAGAAGTCTGGACACTCCATTGAAACCTGTCAATCATGGGTGACCCCGCTATTATTTTAAATATCAGTGGAATAACTTCCATCATCACAACAACACACAAGCCACCATAGTATGGTAAACTGACAGACAAGTGGTAGAGTATATCCTTGTTGTTGCTAAGTGCTGTTGAGTAGGCATGGGGTGTCCAAGGAACAGTTAGTGAGTTTGACCCACCGACCTTGTAGTTCAAGCTGACCTAGCAGTCCAATGCTTTATCTTACAGCCCACACCAGAACTCCATAGACTTGATTCTTAGGAGGATGTTGTAGATTGAATCGTCTCACTCAAAACACATACACTGTAATCCTCGGCCCTGTTCCTTGATTGGGTGATGCAAAGATAGCAACTTTCTTCTAAGTTGCTATCAGGAAAGTAAACTGGGGCATATTGGAATAGAATGGGTTATGGCCTGGGCCTGATTCCTTCTGGGGAGTGTCTTATAAAAGGGTACAATAGACAAGGAGACAGAGACATAGGAGAGAACCTGTAAAGACAGAGCTACAAGTCAAAGAATACCAAACATTGCTGGAAGTTACCAGAAGCCAAAAGAGATTCCTTGAACAGTTTCTAACTCAGAGTCCTCAGATGAAATGAACATGGCTGACACTCTGATTTGGACTTTTAACCTCCAGAAGTTGGAAACAATAAACGTCTATTCTTCACAGCCACCTGCTTGCGATGTTTTGTTATGGTAGCCCTAGAAAACCAAGACAGGGGATTACAAAGATGTTGATGCACCTCCTCTTCCTGAAACTCCTCTGAAACCCCTGAAAATGACCCCCTCTCTATTGAGGGTTTTTCACTTAATAAAGAAAATATTCCTCTACCTCCTTCCCCAAACAATTAATTTCCCTGGAACCCTATTTCTTGGAGAAATAAACCACCGCCATCAGTGTGAGAGAGCAAAGAGATCAGTGTTTCTCCATCCTCAATCCCCCAGCGTGCATGCTCTCCTGGGGGATTTGGTAACAATATTCCCATAAAGAGAAACCACTTTCACATTCAATTTTAAGAAGGCCAAGGTAAATGCTTCCACAAGGTACATAATGTTCAATGGCTATTCTCCCACCGGACTCGAATTACACAGGGAAATGCCTTTATCTTTGCTCGCTCCTTAACTCAGCCCCCAAAGAAAATATTTCTTTCCCAAATTTTTCCAATGCTATATTTGCATGAAGGGCTATTTAGTCGGGTGTGTTATGATTTCCACATAAAGGATTCATTTCCCTATCTAAGTTATGTTTCCCTCAAGACCTTCCCGTCTCCAACATGGTTGCCTATTTCTCTGTACTGAAATGTGTTCCTGAAACATGCCTTTGTGGCACAGCAGATTGTGCATTGGGCTGCTAACCACAAAGTCGGCTGTTCAAACCCACCAGCTGCTCTGTGGGAGAAAGATGAGGCCAGTTGCTCCCATAAAGATGTAGAGCCCTGGGTGCAGTTCTCCTCAGTCCTATAGGGGTCGCTATGAATAAGAATCGACTCAATGGCAGTGGGTTTAGTGGTTCTCTCACCTGAATTCAAAACCACTTTCAAGCCACACTACACACAATTTGATAATGTGAAAGTGAATAAAGAAAACAAACGGAATCAATTTGGTCACTCACTGTTGCAGGGATTTTGATATTAACTGAATTTGAACTGGGAAAGTGAAATTCCCAAATGACAGTATCTCTAGTGATTTAGCATTTCAGGAAAACAATCCCCATGCTCTCTCTCCGTATGCAACCTTGAACCAGGAACCTTAGAAAACAATTCTCTCAAGAACCTGCAGGAGATGGTCTCAGTAGTCTCTGCATGCCACCCATTCTCCCTCTTACCTCAAAGTCCCCAGTCCAAATCATAACAGCCAGTACCTACATTTCTATGCCAGAGGTTTCCCCTGCTATCAGTAGGCCAAAATACGGGGACTTTATGCACTCTTATCCTCAGAAAACCTCCTACAGAACCCTAACACTGATACTCTAGTCCCCTCACCCCACAGGCAGGGTGGGCTGTACTCTCCACTGGCTTCTAGAGATAGATACCCACAGTAACTGAGCTTCAGTTAGCCATGGTGGTAACCTACTTGAAAATGAGCTCTTGTCTCAGCTTGTCCCACTTCCCTGCTCTCCCATTTGTGATTCCTGGGATCCTTTCACAGATAAATCACTTGCAGTTGAGTCCTTGTCTCAGCACCTGCTACTGTTGTTGTTGTTAAGTGCTGTCAAGTTGGTTCTGACTCATAGCGACCCTGTATAGGGTTTCCGAGGAGCATCTGGTAAATTTGAACCACCGACCTTCCTGTTCAAATTGACCTTGGGTTGAGTGCTTATCCTATGGCACCACACCAGGCCTAGGGAGACTGTTTCGTCATTTGTGAAAGAGATGGATCCTTTTGCTGTAAACGCTCCTTTTACAGAGTGAGATGCAAATCTGGACACAGTCATTCTGTAATTAGCTGTTGCCTGTGTCACATTATGACAAGCCCCTGCTTGGTGACCATCCTAGAAAGTCAAACTCACTCTGTACCTCATCATCCCACCTACTAAGGGGCAGAGTGGCCAAGTCTTAAAAGCCCAGGCTCCAGAGTCAGAGTGTCCAGAATTGGATCCCACCCTAAGATTTTCTTGGTGTATAATTTGAGAAATGTATTCTCCAAGAATCCCTGTTTCTTTTTGTGTGAAATGTAGGTAATAGTGGTACTTACCTTAAAAGTTGGACTTCTGGTGTAGCTCTGTAAGATCAGTACTGGACTGCAAACCACAAGGGTGGCAGTTCAAATCCACTAGCTGATCCTCAGAAACCCTATACAGGGACGCTATGAGCCAGAACTAATTTGACTGCATTTATCAACAATAACAAGCTTAAAAGGTGGCCCTTTTAAGAACCTGGTGGCCCGAAGGTTAAACACTTAGTGGTTCAACTTGATGATCTTCCTCCATACTGTCAAGTTGATGATGACACATAAAGATCCTATAGGACAGAGCAGAACTGTGTATAGGGTATCCTAGGCTGCAATCTTCTTGGGAAAAGATCACCAGGTCTTTTTTCTTGAGTGGCTGGTGGATTCAGTTAGCAGCTAAGCACTGATTCAGTGCACCATCAGGGTACCCCTCCGGTAAAAATGACAGTCTTGAAAACCCCATATGGCCAGCAGTTCTACGCTGCCCTATGGGGTTACTATGAGTTGCGTTGACACAACAGCACACGACACCACCACCTTAAAAGGACGTTGAAATGATTAAATGAGATCATTTCTGAAAAGCCTTATACACATTGTCGGGTTCTAAACTCAATAAATATTGGTTCTTCCTATTATCCTTCCAGTCTCAGCTTGAGTACCACCTTCTCAAGGAAGCTTTCCTTATTCTGAGATTAATTCTCTTTCATGTGTCATCAAGTCCCTGATTCCCTGTTCTTCCTCTAGGGTAACCATCCACATTCTCTATTCCAATGATGTGTTTATTGCCTGCCCTCCATGATGAAGTGTTATGTTCCATTGTTTCATAAGATGAGGCACATTGATAAGTATTATACGTGAATATATGTGTACTTGTATATTCATTTCCTGTGGCTGCTATAACAAATTACTATGAATTGTGTGGCTTAAAACAACAGAAAATTATTCTCTCACAGCTCTGAAGGCCAGACCAAAAATCAAGTTGTCTTCAGGGCTTTACTCCCTCTGGAGACTCTAGGGGGACATTCATTCCTTGCCTCTTCTGGTTCCTGGTGACTGCTAGCATTCCTTGACTTGTGGTAGCATCATTCCAGTCTTTAACTCGAATCACATGGCCATTTCAGTGTCTGTCTTCTCAGTGTATCTCTTATAAAAGCACTTGTCATTGGATTTAGAACCCACTCAGATAATCTAGGCATCCTGGTGTGGTGCTGTGGGCTAATGCATCAGACTGCAAAGTCATTTGAGCTCAAGGGTGGGGGTGGTGGTGGGGGTGGTTCAAGCTCACCAGTTGCTCCTTGGAAACCCTATACAGGGTTGCTATGGGTCAGAATCAACTCGACAGCACTTAACAACAACAACAGATAATCTAGGTTAAACTCCACATCTCAAAAATGTTTAACTTTATTACATCTGCGGAGACATTTTTTCCAAATTTACAGGTTCTGGGGACTACAGGATCTTTTGGTGGGATCACCACTCAGTCCACTAAAATGGATGTGTTTGTTTGTAAACACAGTTCAGGGGCAGCACGTCATCTCCTTTAACTCCACAGGGAGGAGCGGAGGAGAATCAGTTTCTGCATCAGCCTCCTACAGCTGGTTCCTAGGAGGTAGAGGTCACACATACCTCCACCTTCCAAACTTTTTACCAAATTTGACACGAACTGCCCCTTCCCTGGCACTCTCTACTTCTCTGCTGTGTTCCATCCTTTGTTGCAATGGCCACACCAAGCGCACAGACCAGATTCACAGTTCTGGGGTTTGTTAGGGAAACAACAAGCTATTCAAAATCAAGAGCACTCAGGACAGGCACGCCCAGGCCCTGCAGCCCCTTGGCCCCTGTTCTCTTTGGGCCAGTATCACAAAGCTCTTTTAACTCTGCCAATTAAATGCCCAGAGACACCCAACACTGCCAGTAAGCCTCAACCCAAAGGAGCTCAGCTCCAGCTCCATAGGTCAGCAAACCTAGACTGTCCTTGATTAAGTGCTCAAAGGAACTCCCTTCTGCCAGCAAGCCTCCTGCCAGCTGGCAGGCAGCCTTGCTGCTCCGGGAAGCCCGCTGTGCGTTTCCTGCCAGTCTCCTGGTTCTGTGACCTGAGCGACAGCTGGTTTCCTGTCACTGTCTCTCAGTCTCTGGAACCACAGCACTCTGTGTCCTGGATCAAGGAGGGATCTCAGGCCCAAAGAGCACAGTCCACTCTTGACTTTTCTTTCTTGCTAGTAATGAGATCCTTCTTTCTGCCTCTGGGATGACTCATTTTAAGCCTAGTCAATTGGTAAAATTGACCAATCCCCACATTTGTTGCTGTTGTTGTTAAGTACTGTGGAGTCGGTTCCGAATTATAGTGACCCTGCACAGGGTTTCTGAGGCTGTACATCTTTATGGGAGCAGAAAGCCTCATCTTTCTCCTGCGGAACAGCTGGTAGTTTCGAACTGCCGACCTTGACGTTAGCAGCCCGATTCGTAACAACTACACTACCAGAGCTCTTTATTAGGGTTTCATATTTCTTTATTTGTACAGTTCCACACCCGCAAGGGTGCCATTATTACTTTATTATCTTATTAACAAGTTATCCAATCCCCTTCGTGGGTCAAAAGCCCCTCACATTTGCATGTTGTTGTTAAGGGCTGTCTAGTTGGTTCCAACTTAGAATGACCCTGTAAAGGGTTTCCAAAGAGTGGCTGGTGAGCCTGAACTGCTGACCTTGTGGTTTAAACTAGCCTTGCAGTCCAGTGCATGAACCTGCAGCACCACACCAGGATTGCACACCAGGACATTTGCACAGGACCAGGCAGTGTTTCGTTCTGTTGTGCATAAGGTCGCTATGAATCGGTATCAACTCAATGGCACCCAACAACAGCTAAGAAAAAGGGAGTCCTTGTGTGGTGCTGTAAAATAAGCACTAGACTGCTAACTGAAAGGTCAGTGTGGTTCAAACCTACCAACTGCTCCTTGGAAGCCATATACAAGGTTGCTATGAGTCAGAACCAAGTCAACAGCACTTTACAACCACAACTTAGACAGAGAGAGGTAAATCTCAAGGAAATGGCTCACACAGGTGTAGAGACAGGTAAGTTCCAAGTCCATGGATCAGATGACAGATTGAAGACTTCTCTGAACTCATAACTCCAAGATCAGTAAGTTAGATGGTAGGCTTCTGGCTGCTGAGGTGAATGAATCCAAGGTCAGCAGGTAAGATAGCAGGCTACTGGAGACTCCCAGGATCTGCAGACAATATGGCAGGCCCAGTGCTGGCTCAAAAAGGAAGCTAGCTTTTCTACAACGTCCACATGTATTGGGAGCAGACCACACCCCCGAGGAAATGTTCTTTCAATTGATCACTCATTGGTGACTCATCATGGGGCATTATTGAGTCTTAACTGTGAAACCAGTGAGAATCCTGCCCCAGCCAAGTTGACACAAAATCTTAACTATCACAGTCCCTATGAACCAGACTGACTCCATGGCATCCAACAACAGATATAGATAGATAGACATATAGATCCTTGATGTCTAGCACAAAGAGTTGTTCACATGATGAATGCTCAATAAAAGTTGTTGAAGGAGCAAATGAGCAAACAGAACAGAGCCACTGTCCTCTAAGAGTTATAAAAGCTAGGAAATTCCATGCACAGTTAGGTCTTCAGAAAAATACTTCGTTCCTTCATAGCAATCTTCCGATACAAACACCAACAAGGAAGGGAGTCTTGCCTTGACAATGCTAAAAATCACTCTGGTGGTGCTGGAGTCCTGGAGCTGCAGGTTAATGCACTGGACTGTAAGGTTGGTTTAAACCCACAAGGTTGGCGGTTCACACTCACCACCTGCTCCTTGGAAACCCTATATACAGGGTCACTATGAGTCAGAACCGACTCAACAGCACCTAAAAACAACAACACTTGACTCTAAAATTTTCCTGGAGAAATCAGAATAACCCTTTTAATTTCTAATGAGCAAGATCTTCTCCAGAATATTCTAGTACTTAAAAGAAACTTTTACTCACTGTGATGATTTCCTTCTAAAGAAATTCTAGCTCTCTATTGTTCACAACTTTTCATTATAAAACTGGAGGGGGTGGGAAAGCTGAGCAGTGAAAATGCTCCAGTTTCCTTTTCCTCAACATATAATATTTCTTTCATGCATTTTGTCAAAAATGACACTTTAGACAAGCTAAGAAGAGAATAAGAACTGATTATTACCAAGATAGCCATGGACAATATCATCCATTTCGGTCATACATGCTCTAGAATGCAAAGAGGGATTTTACTATTTACATCTTTCTTATTTAATAAAGAAGCTGCAAAATTATAGATCAGCTTCTATGGAACACTCCCATATTTGGAAATGTCACTTTGATGGTGGCCACCTCCTTTGAGTCACTGGGTCATTTCAAGGTCATGGAGCGGGCTGGTTCTGGCTCCATGTCTCAGTACAGAGACAAATTTAGAGGCACTCAAGGGGGCTTTGCTTGCATTGGAGTCACGGCTGGAGGCCTCCCTGGCCTCGGACCACCTCCCCGCCTGCCTCACCTCCCGTCACCAGACTGCCCCAGATGGTAATGATTTTCATGTTTTCCCAGTTAGGGTTGGAAATGAACCAGTGTCAGGAGCTCCTGCCCTCCCCCAGCACTCTGTAATGGGATTGTTTGGGGTCAGCTGCTGACATTTGCTTCTGTCGTTCTCAGGAGCCCAAGACTTTCAGACCAGGAGCCCCTGGACCCTTCTGTGCTCAGTGGCTGTATGAGCTCAGGGTGGGGAACACAGTGCTGTAGGAGGAGTCTGTCAGTCTTGCTTTTTGTTATTAAGATGTTCTATTCTGAGAAAAGTAGACAGATACATGTATAATTAGGTCCTCAGAAAATACTTAAACCTTTCAGAGGACTCCATCAACACCAACTGATAGATATGAGAGTGAAGTGAAACTGTAAGAAAAACACAACTCTTACTTAGCTTAATCTTCAAAAATAGCCACTGTTAGAATTTGACGCCAATTTTCCAGTCTTTTATTTATTTTTTTTTAATGTGACAAATAATGTGCATAAGGTCTCTAGGTGGCAGTTTGTACTCATTGCTATCCTAAAGGTGTGCGGTTCAAAGCACCAGGTGGTACCTCAGAAGAAAAGATCTGGCAGTCTGCTTCTGTTGAGATCACAGCCATGAAAACCCTGCAGTTTACACATGAGGCTGCCATGCGTAAGGTAAACTCAACAGCTATAAAAACAACATGTTGTGCTGTTAAGTGCTGTTGAGTTGATTCCAACTCATAGCCACCCTGTACAGGGTTTCCAAGGAGCAGTGGGTTTGAACCAACAACCTTGTGGTTACCAATCTAGTGCTTATCCTCTAGCACCACACCAGGACTCCATATTATACATATTTTTCTTTTGTTCTTCCTTTATATTTGCAAAACTGAAACCATTTAGACAATGGATCTTGGTGAATCTCCCAAAGACCCTTCGCCAATTTATTAAGTGGTATAATTTCTATAGTGTAGTGGGAAGTAAGCATGGAAGAACTCAGTTGGTGTTGAATGCAGAACAAAAAGATGCAGCCTGGCTTCTGAGCCAGGCAAACCTGCCATGTTCCATATGAGTTTTTCACTTAACTGACCCTGTGATCCTAGGTAGGTACGTAGCCTCTCTGAGCCTCACCTTCCTTTCTATACCTTATCTATACTGCATGTGAAATTATTAATGCAGTGCCTAGCAAACATGTAAATATAAAAACAATGCTAAAACATGTTACAGATTCAGTGGTGTCCCATCAAAATATGGGTTGAAATTCTAACCCCTATTGTTATTGTTGTTATTGTTAAGTGCTGTCAAGTTAATTCCTACTCATAGCAACTCTGTACAGGGTTTTCAAGGAGCAGCTGGTGAGCTTGAACCACAGACCTTGTAGTTCAAGCTGACTTTGCAGTCCAGCGCATTAACCCACAGCACCACACCAGGACTCCTCTAACCTGTGGAGGTATATATATATACATCTATACCTGTAGTGGCTCTGTGTGTTAATGTGTCAGAGTGCAAAGCTGTTTGAACTGCAAGATCGGCAGTTCAAGCTCACCAGCTGCTCCTCAGAAACCCCATACAGAGTCGCTAAGGGTCAGAATCGACTCGTTGGCAGTTAACAACAACAAACCTGTTTGGAAATAGAATTTTCTTTTTTGTTGTTGTTAATCTGATTATACTTGAATTAATTCTGAGCTATAAATAGAACAGATAAGACACAGAAATGCACACACATCATGGAAGACAGATGCCATGAAAAGATTGACTACAAACCAAAAAACCTAAGAACTACCAACAAGAAAGGAATCAACACAGTCAAGGTATTCATATTTAGCCTCCAGAACTGTGAGATAATAAATTTCTGTTCTTTGAAATCATCTACTTATGGCATTTCTTCCTCTTCTAAATGAAGAGTGATGCCCAGGGAGACTTCAGTCCCTTCCTCTGGGTGAACATTTCATTCTCAAAGAATAAAGATCAACGCATGATAGCTACTGATTGATGATATTAATAAAACACCACTAAAATAACAGTCTACTCCTGTGGAGAAAAACAGCTCAGTGTTTTCAGTCTAGAGTTAAGTTGGGCACAGCATCCAGAAGGAAGAGAATAGGTGTGAGCACATGCACTGTAATGAGAGAAGCAAAGTGGATCTGCCTGCATCAGGAACACCATAAGAGCTTCTATCAATGTCTGAGGAAAGCCGAGTTTCATGTCTCCATCCTTCTAGAAGTTTCTGGGTCTTGGATCATTGGGAGAGGCTGCCATTTTCAGGAGTCTTCTTTACTTTAGATGAAGAATTAATGTTCCCTTCTTTTACAGCAGTTAACACAACATGTTTGTTCCCAGTTGTGGAGTGATTTCCTAGTCTTTCCTGTAGCTGGTGGGTGAATGTCGTTGCTAAAGAAGATAGGAGTTCATTCTAACTCCAGTGGGAAAGGATGATGCATCTTGACTCACCCATTCCTTTTCCTCCACTCCCCACACAGGCGGTGCTGTGGGAGACTCGCAGCATAAACACTGCTCTGACCTCTTGCCATTAGGCCAGCTTCTCCTGAAATTCAAACCACGGATGGGCTGAACAGTTCACGCCCACAGACTGTGAGGAAAACCAGTTCCAGAATCTCATCTGCCATTTCCTCTTCATTTTCTACCCAAAGAATCCAGAGTTGTTTCATTCCAAACTAAGAAATGCTTCAGTCTTCTGAAGACTAGAAGACCCTCAGGTACCACGAACTGTGCTCTAATTCCTCTCTCAATCAGTGGTACTCGACTTACAGATTTTGCATATCCTGGTGTGGTGCCACAGTATGAGCACTGGCTGCTAGCTAAAAGGTTAACTGTTCAAACCCAACAGCTGCTCCTCAGAAACCCTATACAGGGTCATTATGCGTCGTGAACTGACTTGATGGCAATTAACAACACAAAAGCATAGTGTATTTGGGGGGATTCTCATCAAGTTCGCAATTTATTACTTTTGCCATTTGAAGACATCACAATCATTTCATGAAACAGAGGACATTTTAAATGCCAAATTAGGAAAGACTTGTCCGCCTTTCTTAAAAAAAAAAAAAAAAAGGACCTTTGCCAATCTTAGAATGATATGTGGTAACTACTACATTTTCCTTATTTTTCCATCAATTATAAATAATTTCCAAGATGGTGCCAGGCCATAGATAAGACTTTTGGAATCACTGACCTTTGACTCTCTTCTTCCTTCTTCGCCATTTCAGAGCTGTCTTTATTTGTACAGCTTTACAGTTATCATTTCACACTTCCTCTCTTCTTGTCATTTTCACCCATAAAATCTCTGTCCAACCCACAGTATAAATGGCCAGTGGAAGGACAGTCATGGTTAGAGCTGAGGGACATGTCACATTTGATATTCCTATTCTTTCTAAACCCATCTCAAGCCTTCTGGTCTGAAATGATTTCTGTAGAATAAAATGACCTCGCCCACGCTTGTAAGTTATAGGAAATTCTAAGTTCCATCAGGACAGGACTAGTCATCTTTTATCACCATTTCCTTTGGCTTGGTATAAAGTTTGGCTCAGAGTAGGTCCCTGATAATTTCCAGTTGAACTTATTTACATTAAGTGAAGAAACTCTTTGCCTTGATTGTTGTATTTTCCGTCTGATCCCACATCTTGTTCATCTAAAGAGACTTGACAGAAGAATAGTGTTTGGGACCCATTTCATCACCATGTCTCTTACATAGTGCTGTATTTTATTCTCAGAAACAACCTAATCCAAAGTTGACAAGACTTGGAGTACGAATATGCCAAGTATCATTAAAAAAGCAAATGCTGACCAATGTTTCCGCCTTTGCCGAGACTTCTTCCTCCTACTCTGTCTTCAGCAGTAGAGTGATTCATACAACACAAATGCATGTTCATAATAACCTGCATGTGTGGAACAGCCCATATCACGAGAGTAGTGGTCATTTTGTAAGCGTTAGAACCCTGGCACTTTACCTATGGTTTTAAGTAAATAGAGCTTACTAATCAAAAGGAAAAAGAAATTTTAACTAAAAGATCAATAAAGTCAATGCAAACATTTATACCGATTGCCTGAAACTTTTATGTTTTTAGAGATGGAAATTTTTAGAAAAGAGATAAAATATACAAGGCACTGAATTCCAGAGTTTTCCCTAATACACTCCCAGTGACTCATACGCTGAAACTGGACCAATCTCCTCACCTTCTCCAACTAAACCATTGAGTTGATGCAATTCTGAAGGGCTCCTGAGAAGAAAAATAAGTTTAACCTCTTCACCAATTTTTTTTCCCCTATCACCAGTTCCTATACAGCTTGTTGACTAATGTCTAAACAGTAGTGTCTATGGCCTGAATGTACCTGATGGCATCTGATCTCAGACGCTATGCAGGGTCAGGCCTCGTTAGTACTTGGATGGGAGATCGCTTGGGAATATTGGGTGCTGTAGGCTTTTTAGGAATCCTGATGTGGCTGCAGGATAATGCACTGGATTGCAAGGTTAGTTTAAATTGCAAGATCAGCAGTTCAAACTCACCAGCTGCTCCTCAGAAATCCTATATAGGGTCACTATAAATTAGAACCAACTTGATGGCACTTAACAACAACAATGTCATATCAGTCCAACTTTTGCTTACATAAGCAATATATATATATATGCTTTTATTGGAAGGCTATCAGGGGGACACATGGAATCTTAGGCTGCTGGAAAACCAGGTGTAGACAATACCAATAACTAAGTGAGAACCAGGAGCCAGGAGGAGAGAACACGTAAGAGTTCTGAGGCAGAAACCACCTCCACTGCAGCAGCAATGAACTTGGCTTTCAAATGTTCCTCTCTTTTATGTTATCTGTTCAAAATGCTAAGTCCCCAAAATGATTTCTGACTAATCAAGCTTTGGTCATGTGCCTGACCCTAAGATCACGTGTTTTATCCTTAGGTCATGTGCCAGGCTCATGAACAGGCAAATGAGGAGATGGAGAGGAAGAATCGGGACTCTGCAATCTTTGAATGTGAGACATCATTGGGAATTGCTTTGCTGGCAGCCCACACACAAAAAGGCATTCCTCGCAAAGGAAGATCAGGGTGCCAATAAAAGGCCAAAGCGTTTAGACATTAAAAGCTAAGCAATTGCTCCTGAGAATGGAAATGGCCCTCTTTACTCAGAAGCTAACTTGGAATCTAGTTAATTTCAATAAATAAATAAATAAAAACTTTAAAAAAAATACTTGTCTCACTTTTTAAGGTGGAGTGTCTCAAATTACTTTTCTTGATGAAGGGAATTCATCAACACATATTAGGTTCATTTACATTTTCTTTCTAAGATGACGTCTCTTTTTAAAATCAATTTCAGCCTTCATATTCTAAGATTCAAAAGCGTATCATAAGTCTTATCTGAAAAGCACCTCCCCTTCCGGCTCCTCTGGTTTTCTAGACATAAGAGGAAATGTACCATATAGTGGTGTTTCAAAAGGAAAGAGCCTCTGTCAGGAACCTCCCTTGGATGATGAGAAGAAGAGGAAGAACTGTAAAAAGAGACAGAAAAACAGTTCAAAATAAAAATGGAAAAGGGAGCAAGGTCATTAGATACTATACTTTGGGTACGTGCTATGTGCCAACTACATTGCTTATTTATTATATTGTGTTGCTAGTTGTCGTCGAGTCAGTACCAACTCATAGTGATCCTGTGCACAACAGAACAAAACATTGCCTCACAGCCATTGCTAACCTGGATCCCATTGCGACTGCCACTGTGTCAACCCATCTCACTGGGGAAAAAAGAGGAAGCTCTTTTTCACTGACCCTCCATTCTACCCAGCATGATGTCCTTCTGCAGGAATTGGTCCTTCCTGATAATATGTCAGAAGTATGAGAGATGAAGTCTGGCCATCTTGGCTTCTAAGGAGTACCCTGGATGTACTTCCTCCAACACAGATTTGTTTGTCCTTTTGGCAGCCCATGGTACTTTCAGTATTCTCCTCCAATACCATAATTCAAATGCATCAATTCTTCTAGGGTGATCTTTATTTATTGTCCAACTTTCACAAGCATATGAGGTAATTGAAAGTACCATGGCTTGGGTCAGGAGCACCTTAGTTCTCAAAAATGACTTGTTGCATTATCTCCAAATCAAAGGTGAAATAACAGGTGTTTGGAGAGTTAAGCCACTGAGTGGATGGTTGAATGAATGCACATGATATTAAACAGTAAGTAGATGTGTCCTTAGTCGACATGCCCACCAAATCAACCATTGTTGTCATTGTTGTTACGCGCCGTCGAGTTGGTTCCAACTCAAAGCAACCCTGTATAGGATTTCCGAGGAACAGCTGGTGAGTTTGTATCACCGACCTTGCAGTTCAAACCGACCTTGAGGTTGAGTGCTTTCCTGAAGGGCCACACCACACACTAGGCCAAATCTATGAAATGTTGTGTGGGTCTTGGCTTCCCTGCCTACAATTCTAGTCCTACTTGTGGTTTAAAACCTTCCTGTAGTCTCAAGACTATTCATCTCCCTCTAACCGTGCCAAGCCTGGAGTCCAGCTCACACTACCTGGACCACCTGAGTATCATTCACCTCCTTAGAGATGAGCCATACCTGACAGGCTTCTCTTTTCCCTACCAGAGCGTAGCAGAACATACCTTAACTCTGGATTTATCTGGCATCCCACATTTATCTTCATCCTTGAAAAGCTGTTTGAACTGCAACGTTGTCAGTTCAAGTTCACCAGCTGCTCCCCAGAAACCCTATACAACAGGGTCACTATGGGTCAGAACCGACTTGATGTCACTTAACAACAACAACATCACTAACTGCACTATGTTGCTTTCTCTCCCACACGGTCATGAGCTTACAGAGTACATGATCTTTATATGTGAAACCCAGAACCCAACCCAGTGCCTCATAAGTGGTTTGCTGAATAAAAACAAAATAATGAAAACTCAATAAATGTTTACTGCATGAAAAACAAAACAAAATAGCATTAATGCTATTCGGACTTTCAGTATTAGACTGTCCTCATATCACATGAATTCATTTACAATGAAATGGTTTGCCCCTGCTCTCACCCCTCTTAGTTTTACCAAACCAAACCTGCCCACAGAAAGCTAGAACACACTGGGCAATGTTCTATAGTCAATGATTCCCATAGCCCCAGAAGAACTGATGTGCAGAATGATGACCTTAAGATACAGTAATATCTTTAATTTCAGAATACTATGATTACTTTGTATTTCCAAAGGTAAGAAATTGTAGATTCATTATGAATTGAAACAAAAGACTTTCTGGGTACCTCATATTTAAATAGAAGCTCAGTTAACTAGAACACCCCATTTTCTAAGTATTCTAGTTCATTAAGATTTTACTATTCTGTTGCTGTACGGTTTTTTTTCTTCTGATATTAGTTGCATTTTTATGACCTTTATAAAGCAGTGCACTTCTTTTATGGGGGAAGTCTAATACCTTAATTCGCACATTGCTAAAAGCACTTTTCAACAACAACCTGTAATTAAAGTCAGGAAAGTGTAAATGTCTCCATTTTTTAAAATTAAACTCCTATAGTGATTAAATACACATAAGGTAGAACTCTAGCCTTTCAGTGCAAGAGACCTGGGTCTGGTTTCCAGTCGTAGTACCTCACGGGCAGCCACTAGCCATCTGACAGTGGAGACCAGCATGCTATGATGTCAGATAGGCTTCTGGGGCCTTTGAGAAGTTACTGTTATTATTATTTTAATCAGTGATGGCTTTGAGAGGTCCAGAGCAGAGTCTCTCAGAAAACTGATATTCCAAGGGTATAAGTAGATAAGTATCAAATCCAACTTGACCCTCTGCATATCCTTCCGACCCCCTAACTAATGGATCCCTATGGCCTTGGACCATAACAGAGACATCCTATACCCAGCCTTTGGACACAATGGACCCACACACTCACCCTGTAGGGAAAAGCCTGTGTGGCACTGCAGGATAATGTGCTGGACTATGAGGTTGGTTTGAACCATAAGGATGGAGGTTCAAACCCACCAACTGCTCTTTGGAACCCTATACAGGGTTGCTATGGAACGTACTGTATGTCACTTAGCAACAACAACAACACTGTCCTACAACTTGCACAATCTCTGAATGTCCCTTTCAGGCCACCTTTGGTATCCTTACTCTTGTTTTTATCGCCTTGCTTTCTGGATTTTTCATCCATACGCTGGCTTTTACAATTACTTTTGACTCCTTCTGGTTAGCAACTCTCCAGCTTCTTGTGAAGATTTAAACATCAAATTCCATCTGTTTCCAACTCTGCCCTTGTCTCGGTTTACACCCTGGTTGGGATATCCTCTGTGATCTTTGGAGGCTAGTCTTGGTCCTGCGGATTTCCTGTGGACAGAGCATTCCTAAAAACACCTTCATTGTTATTTTCCTACTCAGTCTTCTTCCTGTCCCAAAAACTTAAGCGAATCTATAATTAAACCAGTTGCCCTCAAGTCAATTCTAACTCATAGCAACCCCAAGTACGTTGGAGTAGAACTGTGCTCCATAGGGTTTTTAATGGCTGATTTTCCAGCAGGAGACCATCAGGCCTTTCTTTTAAGGCAACTCTGATAAACTCAAACGTCCACCCTATGGGTTAGCAGCCACACACATTAAGAACTCCAAGGACTCCAACTTATAACTGCACCAAACCGAATATGCCCATGTGGAAATTGACCAGCTGCAGGAAACTGTGAAGTTAAAAACAACCCTGATCATTGGAATAACTAAATGGAGAGATGCGAGCCAAGAAAATATGGATTTATGACTTTCACCATGCTGAATAGTAAGGATGATGCTGCATTTGGTAAAGCTGTCTGTGTGGATGGAGCATATGGTACATGAAGGAGGGTAGTGGATGCTGAGACCAGATATGCCATCTGTGTGTTTCCTGCTGTAAGCTACTGCCAGACACATGGAGGCATTCGATACATGCAAACAACTCAACCAAACCTCCAACAACCATGGCAAAAGGAGGGCTAACTAGCACAGAAACAATCCCAACTTGGCTTATAACGATACCCCTCTGGCTGTACTGTGAAGGTGACCTGGAGTCGGGGAACAGCAGAGATGCCTGCCTGAATGGGTAATGCAGTGGAGAAAGGGAGGATGGTAGAAATTGAGAGATACGGACTTTAATAATGTCTACATCAACAGAGATCTATACCCGAGACCTATCCTCTTTCCAAGGTTCTATCTGTTTGTGTATAAATTGACACTATAATATCTAGATACAGAAGACAGCATAATCTATATTCGTTGGCAGGGTGGTGTTCATAAGAGAACTATTTGCTTGAATTAACGCTCATCAGAGTAAGAGAAAGACAGAACGAATGCACAGTGACTAATGTAATATGTTAGGCAAACACATTATGTATCTGTCAAGAAGATACATAATGTGTTTCTGTCTACCTGTGTATGTCTACATGTTTCTGTCTGCATGTGTCTGTCTGTCTGTCCATATCTGCAGCACTAAAATTAGACTAAGATGAGTGAGGTATTTGTCTCCGATGTAAAATCAAAGGGACTTCAAAAACAATAGTAACCCAAATAAATAATGTTCAGTGGAGTGGTTGTGAACCACAAGGTCAGCAACTGAGGTCCACCAGCACAAAACTTTATATTAAAATATAGAGATTAGTAAATTTGGTAATATAATGTGCAAAACGCACAGTAGTAATGAGATAACTTAACATACCATAATATGGTAAAATTCAAAGTGCTAGACAACTCAGGCTGTTTAGCAACTGATGAAGTATTAGTCCCTAGAATTAAAGTCTAACATATTAAATATTTGGATGTAACCCTCAAAATGATGAAAGTAGTAGCCGAATACAGATATAGTCTTGGATTAAGGGAAAGATATTTTGAACTCTGACATCATAGATGTTGTTGTTGTTAAGTGCCGTTGAGTCGATTCTGACCCATAGTGACCCTGAACAGGGTTTCCGAGGTTGTAAATCTTAACGGGAGCAGAAAGCCTCATCTTTCTCCCATGGAGCAGCTGGTAGTTTCAAACTGCTGACCTTGCGGTGTGCAGCCTGATTTGTAACCACGTTACCAGAGCTCCCAGCAATAATCAACATTATTCACCACAGATAGTGTCTTTTAAAAACACTTTTTCTTGTGAATTGGATGAAGGGTTACAGAATAAATCATTCAACAATTCAAGCACATTTTATTCTATGGCATTGATTGCAATCCCCGCAATGTAACACCGAGCATCCAACTTTCTCCCTGTCTCCTGTTTCTATTCCATTTCCTTTCCTAACCCTCTGAACTTTGTCCTTGAGTAAATGCTTCCCTTTTGGTCACAAATGGTTGATTATTCTAAGATGTTCACCTCCCTAATATCATTGTTTCCCTTACAGGCCCATCTATTGTTTGGTTAGGAGTACAGTGATTCTGTAGGATAAACTGCCGCTCCATGGGTGAAAGATAAGGCTTTCAAGTCCCTCAAAGATTTACATCCTCAGAAACCCTACACAGGGTTGCTATGAGTTAGAACTGACTGGAAGGCATTTAACAACAATTGTTTGGCTGAGTATTGAGTCATGGCAGTGAGTTCATTTTCAGACCTTAAGGGTGATTAACAGTCACCATCTCTGTTCCACTGTCTCTACCTGACCAATAAGCCTCGTCTTCTTATGGCTTTGAATTTCGATTTACAATTTTTTCTCATTCTACCCAGGAACTTTTTGATCCCTTTCAAAGCAGTTGATAGTGGAAGCCAGGCACCAACTAGTTCTTCTCATCCCAGGATCATGGAAACTGATGTTCACGTGGTCCATTAGTCCGTTGGATTAATAATTTCCATCTATCTTTGATTTTCTTCACTCTTCTTTCCTCTGGACAGGATGAGACCAATAGTTGTGCTATAGATGGCCACCCATGAGTTTTTAAGTCAGCAGTCACTGCTCACCAAAGTAGGGTACCGAACATTGTCTTGTGGACTATGTTATGCAAGCTCTTGTTCTAAACACTAGTGGTCTGACACAGTTAGTTCTAAGTGCACAGTAGTATAAAGCAGCCCAGAGCTATTTGACAACCCAGAGCTATTCTCAAAACTGTGCTATTTGGATCTCAAAGAGGACTTGAGTTTCTTTTCCCAGATCAGCCACTCCAATATGAATCTTGTTCTTCATAGGTTACACAAGTCTGGACCCAGGAATGGACACAGAAAAGTGCTGGTTAAAATCAATGACTGGACACATCATTTGACTCATAAAATGCTTCCCAATATGAGATTTTTTTTTTTATGCTGAATATAGGATATAATGAAGATGCATAGCAGCAGAATGAAAGAATCCCTCTGGTAATTTGAATGAGACCATGTAAAACCAAGATCAAATATAAGATCCCAGGCCTAACTAACAAATTGAAGATTTTAGAAAGTAAAGAAGATAGCAACTGCAGTGGGCAGAAAGAAGGTAGAAAATTCTAACAAAACCTGGTGGAGAAAGAAAATGCCTGGATAGGAAAACAACTACTTGGAATCAGAGCTTTGGTGTCTGACTCATAGCTCGGGTTTAGTTCTCGGGTTTCAGAATGAGGGCATTTTTAAAGTTGGCCCTACTTGGATGCCCTTGCTCAGCATGACGTTGGTCTAGACAACCCTGTGTCTAGACAACTCAATGCCACCAACAAATCAGATGATGATGACAAGGTCCACATGGCCAAGTAACCATCGCTGTCCTTGAACTTTATCCATTCTGAGGTGGGGCATATGATAACAAGCCTTTTCACCTGCTAAAACCCTTTGACACGTTTCCCAGATTTTGAAGGCCAATTCAACTGAAATCTGAGCACCCAAGATTTTGGGTGTTAAGTTAAGCAAGGCTGGATACAACATGACTCATATGTAAACTGAACCAACTATCAACATTGTGATTGCCAACTTGATAGTTTAGATGGCTTTGAAAACTTCTAAGAGAATAGCTAATGCTCAGAAATATTTGGGCTGCTAGCTCATGTCACTTTTGGGAAGAAGGGAAGAATCCCTTAGGTTGCCAAATGTCAAATTTGTTGGTTACCAAGAGTGGGAGGTGTTATGGGGAGCAGGGAGGGGACTGTAGAGCACAGGGTAGGGGATAGACACATCACAGTCTGGGTCATGGGGTGGGCAATAAACAAGAGAGAGGAAGGGGGTTGAATAACAAGGTAGATGGGAGAACACTGAGCCAGGCTTGCAAGGGCTAAATGGGAAAGAGGTAAAAAGCGATGTGTTCTCAACCTTGGAACAAAAGGCTCTGTGATACAGGGATTGAGGCATAGTCTGAATGGGCAAAAAAGAGGAAACAATGTTAAGATGCTTGACTGTTTTATGAATATTTGTTTCCCTTGCCTACTATTGTAATGTAATCACTTGAGGGGGATGGCAAGGAATATCCAGAAACTGGATTATAGAAAACCTGTAAGCCCACCTTCAGCCTATAATTGATTGAAATACCTAAAAAGGATGCTAGAACTTGCCCAGTGAAAGAAGCTTCTTGCAAAGTCTTTGTAGGGTATAAGACATTAGGTTGAATCCTGATCCCCATCCAGAACCTTCTGAGATGAGAAATTCCTACTTGGAGAAGCTAGAGGAACAGAAGATATTCCTTGAAAGAAAGACCAGCAGAAATAGTGATGCATGTTCAACCTTGGAACAACAGGGCTCTGTGGACAGGGATTGAGGCATAGTCCAAAGAGAGGTGATAATACTAAGATGCTTACTGTTTTATGAATCTTGGTTTTCCTTGCCTACTATTGTAAAATAGACATTTGAGTGGGATAGAAAGGAATGTAGGGAAACATGATTACAGAAAACTTGTAAGCCTGTCTTTAACCTATAACTGATTGGAATACCTAAAAGGGATTCTAGAACTTGTCCAGTGAAATAAGCCTCTTGAGGAGCCTTTGCAATGTATAGGACCTTAGGTGGAATTCTGAGCCCCATCCAGAACTTTCTGAGGTTCCCACTAGAAAGGACAAGCAAACCAGCCTGGAACAGCTAGACTGACAGAAGATACATCTTCAAAGAAAGATTATCAGGAAAAATCCAAAACAAAAATGGCAGTACAATTGGCTACTACAAGAATAAGCAAGTTGTTTACTGGGAAACCATCTAGGCAAGCAATCAAGTCCCTTCAGACAAACCCCCCTCTAAGAATGAAACTCAAAGGGAACACACAAACAGGCATGTAAGCTTGCAGGCAACTACATTGGTCTACTGGTGAGTGGAAGTGGAGGAAAGGCAGCAATGAAGAAATGGTCTGAGTTCAACCACGTTCCACAGACTGTCATTGATCTGGAGATGAGAGAGAGAAGAGGAATGGCTGGTTGGTCCAAAGTGTGGTGAGACCTGGGGACACCTGAGCCCATGGACAAGGACATAGCCACAGAGGGCTAGAGCAGATAGTGAAACATCCAGCTGATATGAAGTGAGGGGAGACAGACAAGAACACCCAAACTTGCAGATAATACCCATTTGACCTAGCCTTGATGGCTTGATAATCAGAAATCAACTAGAGGAAGATAAAAAAAGAAAACAAGTTTAGATAAAGGAAACGAGGGTAAATTGCTACCAGTTGATGAACTTGACCTATACTCATGAAGGTAGTAGCTCAAAATACCAATACAGAAGGAAGGAGTCTTCACATCAAATATCAATGCTATTCCCTCTGTATACAGGGTAGATAGGGATCAGCAACTTAGACATAGGCTACCTAAATGAGGGGGTGATAAAGGCATGAAGTGACTGGCTTACAAACTTTCAAGAAGGAGTTTAGTTTAAGAGTTGTGTATGGGGAAGATAGGAAGATGGGTCTGGTAAAAGAGATGGGGATATGATTCTTATGATTCAATAGTGAGTAATTGTTATCATGACTAATTGCAACTGTGACAATTGTAAAGGTAGAAGTTTTGTAAAACAGGGAAGTAGTTAATCTTACTGTCCAGAAACAGAGAACCATAGGGCCAACAAGAGAGAAGAGCTCAAGTGGAATATGGGACCTTAACCAGAGAAGCAGTGACACCAGCGATTGAGGCAGAGATGGGGACATGGAGAAAGGGAGCAGCTGAGGACTTTAGATTCATGGGAAAAGAGGGACTGAGAGCTGGCAGCCAAGAGGCAGACTTGCAGAAGGTCATGTAAATTATTATAGATGCCCGAATGTTGTTGTTTTTAAAGAAGAGCTGAAATGAATAGAGAGAAATATTGTTAACTGATGGTACATGGAGGGAATTATAATCATTGTAATGGAACAAAGTATATAATTTGTTGAATGTAAAACTGATAATCTGCCGTGTAAACTTTCACTCAATTCACAATGAAAAGTTTTAAAAAATCTTATGGAGCACAGTGTCTCCGTGAGTTAGAATCGGCTCGATACCAACTGGTAGTAGTAGTGGTAGGGCTAGGTTGTTATTGTTATTGTTAAGTGCTGTTGAGTCAATTCTGACTCATAGTGACCCTGTATAGTGTTTGCAAGAAGCAGTTGGTGAGTTTGAACTGCAGACCTTCTGTTTCAAACTGACCTTTCAATCCAGTGCTTATACAGGGCCACACCAAGATTCCAGGGCTAAGTTAGGTTCTTTTATTATATGTACTCATAGCGTCTTGTTCCTTTATTTCAGAGCACTTCTTTGAGTTTGCAACTTAACATTTATTACCTGATCATTTTATTAATATCAGCCTCTCCTTCAAGATTATAAGCATTAGGACTTCAGAAAGTTGGCCTGTTTTTGTTCACCATTGCATCCCAGGCATCTAGCACATTGATTGGCACTAAGTAAAAATAAAAATGAAAAATCATACCTTCTGCTATCTAGTCAGTTTCAACCCAGAGTGACTCTATGTGCTACAGAGCAGAGCTGGATTCAAACAGTTTACTTGGCTGTAATCTCTACAGTAGCAGATCCCCAGGCTTTTCTTCCATTCACCACCTTTAGGCACTGTTGTTGTTACTTAGTCTATCGAGTCGATTCTGACTCATAGCTACCCTTGCCACATCAGGACGCATATCAAAAGCACAATGAGACACTACATCATACCCACTAAAATCAATAAAATGGAAAGCAACAGTGAGAAATTGGAATGCTATCTATTACTGGTGGGAATGCAAAATGGTACAGCCACTGTGGAAAATTGTAAGGCAGTTCCTCAAAAAATTAAACATGGAGCTACCACATTGTCATTGTTGTTAGGTGCCATCGAGTCAGTTCCAACACTTAGCAGCCCTATGCACAACAGAATGAAATATTGTCCTATTGCCTTTTGCCTTCCAGCCTCACAATTGACGCTGTGTTTGAGCCCATTGTTGTAACCATTGTGTCTATCCATCTTCTTGAGGGTCTTCCTCTTTTTCACTGACTCTATACTGGTCCCCCTGATAATACATCCAAAGTCCATGAGACAAAGTCTCACCATCCTTTCTTCTAAGGAGCATCCTGGCTGTACTTCTTCCAAGACAGATTTGTTCAGGCTTCTAGTAGTCTATGGTATAGTCAATCTTCTTTGCCAACATCATAATTCAAAGGTATCAATTCTTCTTTGGTCTTCTTTATTTACTTCCCAGCTTTTGCAAGTATATGTGGTGATTGAAAATACCATGACTTGGGTCAGACATACCTTCGTTCACAAAATGACGTCTTCACTTTTTTTCATTTTGAGGAGATCTTTTGCACCAAGTTTAGTCAATGCAAAATTTGATTTCTTGACTGCTGTTTCTTTGGGTATTGATTGTGAATCCAAGCAAAATGAATTCCTTGAAAACTTGAATATTTTGTATACTTATCATTTTGCTCATTGATCCAGTTATGATGACTTCTGCTTTCTTTATACTGAGGTGTAATCCATATTACAGACTGAATTACACTGAATCATATGTATAAAAACATTGAATAGACAAATGTTATTTACATATGTACTATGTATTTAAAATAATAATAAAAATCTATTATGCTTTTCTTCTGAAGTTGGCAATCTAAACCTGTTCTTGTTTACTCCCCACTTTCATTAGTGTAACAACCACCCTGCTTACCTATGATGTAATAACTTTTCTGGTTTATACAATCAAGGTATCCTTCACCATCTGTTAAGGATTTGAATGTCTGCTGTTTTTCCAAGCCTTAGAATGAAAGCCCTTGCAGATCAAAACCATGCAAAATTTATTGATTATTTACCTGTGTTCTTGCAGGGCTCTCTGATGTAGGTTGAATCATATGACACCGCCTATACTTAACCACTCGTGCTTCTGATATACAAAGTTGCCCATTTCAAATGGCTCAACCTAACACCTCTCTGCTACTGTCACTATTGTCATTTGTTCCCATGTACTTATCACCTAAGTGAAATTCTGGGAACTTTAGAGTAAAAAATAAGTAACCTGTGCGTTCTTTAATCCCTGGCATCTAGCCCCATATATCACACTTCAGAAATATCTTTAGAATTGAACTATTGATTTGTTTATATTATCTTGCCAAGCAATTAATTATTCATTCATTCAACATATCTTTTCAAAGAACCTGAATGTTAAGACTGAGCTAGAAGCCTGAATTACAGTGATGTATCAGTTCCTGTCCTTGAAATATTCACTATCTAGTAAGCAAGACATATAAGTCAATAGAACAGTGTAATACCATGTAGAAAGTACTTAAACAAAGCTAGAAACAATGATAAAAGTCACAAACAGCCAGTTATATTGAGAGGAGTTAAGAATAAATTTTAATAGGAGGTGAATTCTAGTAGCAGAGAACTGACTAGTAATATGGAGTCTGGATGCAATGAGACCTAGGTTTAAAAACCAAGATCCTGGAAAGTGACTTAATCAGGTTCTCCAGAGAAGCAAAAACAGTGCAGCTTATATACGTATATATAAAGAAAGGTTTGAGGAGTGTTGTCTGTGGCTCTGTCGCGTAAGCACTGAACTGCTAACCACAAGGTCAGTGGTTGAGCCCACCAGCTACTCAGTGGGAAAAAGATGAGGCTTTCTGCTCCCACAAAGATTTACAGCCTAGGAAACCCTATACAGAGTCACTATGAGTTGGAACCAACTCAATAGCTCTTAACAACAGCTACAATAAAGAGAGTTTTATATCAAGGAAATAGCTCCCACAGTTGTTGTTGTTGTTGTTGTTAAGTGCTGTCAAGTTGGTTCCGACCCATAGCAACCCTGTACAGGGTTTGAGGTGGGCAAATACCAAGCCCGTGGGTCAGATGTCAGGTTGGGGGCTTCTGACACTTGTAGCTGTAGGGTGCTGAACCAAAATTGGCAGGTTAAATGGCAGGTCAGAAGGCAGGCAGATAAGACGGTCAGCTGTTCTCAACAACCAGGAAAGGTAGGCAATAGAACAGGCCACTGGCTTAAGTCCAAAGAACCAAAAGTTGGGTGATAGCCATTTGCAGGAGCCAGACCAAGCAGAAAGCAATGCTAGCTTTGCCTGAGTATCAAATATATTGGAAGCAGGCTACACTCCAAACAAAGTTCCTTTCAATTGATTGGCTGCTCATAGATGATATCATCATGAGCATTACTATCTTACTAGATGAACCACTGAGAATCCTAGCCCAGTCAATTGACACAAAACCTTAACTATCATAGCGACTGCTATATGACTCCATACAGGAGTTCCGGTGTGGCACAAATGGTTCAGAACTTCACTACTAGCTGAAAGATTGGCAGTTGAGCCGATCCAGAATCACCTTAGAAGGCACGTCTAATGATCTGCTCCTAAAAGATCACAGCTTTGAAAACCCTGTGATGCACACATGAGGTCGTCATGAGTCAGAATGGACTTGACAGCAACTGAAAACTATATACCAAAGTACTGAAAACTTGGTGACTTAAAGCAACTTATATGCTCTCATAGTCTCTGTGGGTCAGGAGTCCAGGAAAGGCTTGGCTAAGTCCTCTGTTTCAGGTTCTCTCATGCGTGGCAATCAAGGTTACAGTCAGGACTATGGTATCATCTGGGGGGAAATTATCTTCGAACCTCACGTATGTGGTTGCAAAATTCTGTTTCCTTAGCTGTTGGACTGAGGGTGGTAAATCCATGACTCCTTCCAATTCCTCAACATACAGGCATTTCCCTGTATGTTGGGATGGCTAGTTGCTCTACCAAACTCAGCAACGAAGAGAGTTGGCTTGCAAGATGAAAGTTAGAATTTCTCATAATCTAATCATGAATTTCATATTTTGGCTCTTGTGAACTTGTTTGAATTTTCTTAAGCTTCAGCCTGAACTTGTATATTAGTAATTGATGGTCTGCTCCACTGTCTGCCCCTGGCCTTGATTTGGTTGGTGATATGAGCTTCTCCACCATGTCTTCCTACAGTGTGGTCAATCTGATTCCTGAGTATTCTTCTGGTAAGGTCTATGTGTACGTTGTTTAAAAAAAGGTATTTGCAATGAATTGATCTTGCAAAATTCTACCATGCATCTCCAGCACCATTTCTATCACCAAGGCCATATTTTTCAACTACTGAACCCTCTTCTTTGCTTCCAACTTTTGCATTCCAAACACCAATAATTAATGTATCTTGATTGCATGTTGGATCAATTTCAGACCAAAGAAATTGGTAGATTTCTTCAATTTCATCATTACTGGCTTTAGTAGTTGGTGCATAAATTTGAATAATAGTAGTATTGACTTGTTTTCCTTGTAGACTGATGGATATTATCCTATCACAAACAGTGTTGTACTTCTCGTTTTGATGATGAATTCGATGCTATTCCTCTTCAGTTTGACATTCTCAGTATATAACCCATATGATTGTTGGATATAAAACTGCCAGAAATTCAAGTTGGATTCAGAAGAGGATGTGGAACTAGGGATATCATTGCTGACATCAGATGGATTTTGGCTGAAAGCAGGGAATACCAGAAAGATGTTGAGTTGTGTTTTTTGACTATGCAAAGGCAAAGACTATGTGGACTGTAAAAAACTGTGGATAACATTGTGAAGAATGGGTATTCCAGAATACTTCATCATGCTCTTAAGGGACCTATACATAGACAAAGAAGGCAGTTGTTGGAACAGACCACGGGAATACTGAATGGTTTAAATCAAGAAAGTTGGGCATCAGGGTTGTATCATTTCACTATTCCTATTTTATTTGCATACTGAACAAATAATCTGGGAAGTTGGATTATATGAAGAAGAACATGGCATCACAATTGGAGGAAGACTAATAACAACTTGCGATATGCAGATGATACAAACTTCTTGCTGAAAGTGAAGAGGACTTAAAATACTTACTGATGAAGATCAAAGACTACAACCTTCAGTATGGATTGTACCTCTATGTAAAGAAAACAAAAATCCTTACAAATGGACCAATCAGTAACATCATGATAAGTGGAGAAAAGATTGAAGTTATCAAAGACTTCATTTTTCTAGGATATACAATTAACACTCATGAAAGCAGCAGTCAAGAAATCAAATGATATATTGCATTATGCAAATCTGTTGCAAAAGACTAAGGGGTGCCTGATGCAAACCATGGTATTTTTAATCACCTCATATGCATATGGAAGTTGGACAATGAATAAGGAAGACCATAGAATAATTGATGCATTTGAATTATAGTGTTGAAGAAGAATATTAAAAGTACCATGACTGCCAGAAGAACAGACAAATCTGTGTTGGAAGAAGTGCAGCCAGAATGCTCCTGGCTGTACTTGTACTTCTACAGAAGGTGAAACTTCGTTTCTTATACTTTGGACATGTTCTTAGGAGGACCCAGTCCCTGGAGAAGGACATCATGCTTGGTAAAGTGGGGGCTGTGTTCCGTGGAGTCGCTTCTGACTCATAGCGACTCTATACAGGATTTCCGAGGCTGCAAATCTTTACGGGAGCAGAAAGCCTCATCTTTCTCCTGTGAAACAACTGGTAGTTTCAAACTGCTGACCTTGCTGTTCACAGCCCAATTCATAACCACTATGCTACCAGAGCTCCTTGGTAAAGTGGAGGGTCAGCAAAAACCAGGAAAACCTCCAACAATATGAACTGATACAGTGGCAGCAGCAATGGGCTAAAAAATAACAATTGTAGGATGCTGCAGGACCGGACAGTGTTTCCTGCTATTATGTATAGGATCAATGTGACTCGGAACCAACTTGATGGCACCTAACAACACCAATCATGAATCTGGCATTCCATTATCTTTGCTGTATTCTATTGATTAGAAATGTGTGACTTAGAGTGACTTAGATACACAAGGATATGAACACCAAGAGGCAGGCTCATTGGTGGGCATTGTAGAGTTGCCCCTTTAAGCCTCAGCGTACAGTGTGAAAATTTCAAAAAGGGACATCAAACAGTGCAAGAACTTTTATTTTTACTAAATAGTGCAATAGTAATACAAGCAGTACAGTTTCTCTGTGGGGATTGTTTCAGATAATGCCTATAAAGGGCTTAACATACTGCCTGGCCCAGGGTCAGTGCCCAATAATAGTGACCTTTTTATTCAGGTCACTATTATTACAAATGTGTAAAAGCCTGCTAGCCAGAGAAAGGGACAAAGATATAGGACTGCCTAGTGAAATCCTGATTGGTGTGGCACTGTGGTTAATGCGTTGGACTGCAATGTCAGTAGTTCAAGCTCACCAGACACTCCTAGAAAACCCTATGTTGTTGTTGTTAGGTGCCATCGACTTGGAATCGACTCATAGCGACCCTATGCACAGTAGAACAAAATAATGTCCAATCCTGGGCCAACCTCACTACCACTGGCACACTTGAGTCCATCAATG
>NW_006408524.1:17043259-17049115 GCF_000296735.1 Chrysochloris asiatica
TTTCTGTATTATCTTTAGCAAAACTTTACTTGCTTGAGATATCAAAGAGATTGTCTGATGATTTCTGCATTCTGTTGGGTCACCTCTCTTTGGAATGGGCACAAACATTGATCTCTTCCAATCAGTCGGCCAGATAGTTGTCTTCCAAATGTCAGTTTAAACTGCATAAGTCAGTGGTTCAAGCTCACCAGGCACTCCTAGAAAAACCTATACAGGGTTGCTATGAGTCAGAACTGACTTAATTGCACTTAACAGCAACAACCATAACATAGGAACAACATGAGTAAAAGCCAAGGGATGGATTGGAACTTGGTCTATTCAGAGAGAGGAGAGAAGTTCCTATATTGGAAGGCAGGCTGTATGGCAAGTGAGAACAACAAAATAAGAGGGAGGAAGGCTGTGCATGATGAACTGGGCCTGTTGTTTGAGGTTCAAGATGACAGACACTGTGACTTGCATCATTTAAAAAGTATTTTTTACCATCCCACATAGATTATTGTTTCTAAGTAAATAAGACATGTTAAGCAGATACTTCTCTTGTTCTGGCACTCTATAAAAATATGGTTGGATACAAGTCTGTCATGGAAAAACAATATCTTATAGTAAGAGGTGTCTGAGGAAAACAATGTTTTCTTTGAGATACAGGCACACACAATTGCTTTCTGTGAAAGGAAAAGTAATGTGAGATGAAAGAGGCCGAGGAGCCAAGCACGGGCAGGGCCCTGCTTCCATCTGGGAATGGATTCATGAAGAATAAGAGGTTTCAGAAGACTTCTTTAAAGAAGGAAAAATGAGCTATTCTAAGAGTGACTTAGGAAGAGCATGGAGGAACACAGAAGGAATAAAGCAAACCCAAGTTGATGTTAGGGTAAGAAATCAGGAGTTTTTAGAAAGAACGCACAAGCTATCCCTGAGACACTTTCTCTGAGGTGGCAGAAGCTTGCTCTGAAGTTGGAGAGTCAAAGGGTCAACACTGCAGAATTTATCCTGAACCAGGGGAAGGCAGGAGGTGGTGGACTATTCTGAGGGACCTTCTCTCTGGTTCCTCAAAGATTGGAGTCCTGGGAATCTCCAGAAACTAACTGAACAATAAAACAAAATATCAGTTGCTACTGAGTCAACTCCATGTGTATGAAAGTAGTATTGCGCCCCATAGGGTTTTAATTCGCTGATTTCTCCAAAGTAGATCACCAGGTCTTTGTTCCACGGTGCCTCTGAGTGGACTCAAGCCTCCAACCTCTGGGTTAGCAGCAAGTCTGTGCTCTTATTGACAATATAGGAATGTGCTCTTTGTCCAATCTCTCACCAATACTGAGGAGCACCTTAAAAAAAAAAAATGTTAATTTGATAGCATGCCACTCAAATATAAAGAGCTAATGAACAGTGTTTCTTTTAAAATATCTTTCCATGAACTCAACTGTTATTTAAAATGAAAATATGTGAGTAAATCAATATGTATTTGCCACCTACTGTATATAACTCCTCAACTTTCTGTTTCTTCAGATAATATCAGTTTGATGCTATTTCTTGGCCCTTGTAGGAAGAAGGGCTTTGCCATGTGCCCGGGAAGCTCAGAAATATGCGGTCAGCAGACAAGGGACAAATCTATGGCCACGTGTTTTAGTGTAGTGCCACCATTTGTCAGACACTGTTATAAATAATGCTTTGAGAGGGCTAGAAGTATGCCCTGTGCCTGGGAGGTGGGGCATATTGAAAGTTCCCCTGGAGTGGTCATTTTGAAACCAATTCCAATGGCAAGTCACTGTTGCCAACTAGATTCTCCTTCTGGAATAGAGACTCCTCTTCCTCCCATAGTGGATATACGGCGGCCAGTTGTGAAGCTGTACAGGATGAAAAGGGGTGATGAAAACGTATCTCCTTCTTGGTAGTTTATGCCGACTGGAAAATAATTAGTTAGAGAACATTATTGACATCTTCAGGATCCTGGCATAAAGAGGACTCACAACAGGCAAATTTCAATTGACTGAGGATGTTTGCCCAGACTCTAGTACAAACAACCTGCTCTTTGGGCAGGTCTTAATTTGGGAAGCCAAAGTGCATGCCAGAGCCAACTGTCAGATCATGAGAGGCAAGAGGTGATGAGGAAGGGTTGACCTTGCTGCTAGATTTCATTGTCTTCCTCTTCTCAGAGATGTTGTTGTTAAGTGCCATCAAGTCGGTTACAACCCATAGTGGAACTGTATATGGTTTCTGAGGAGTAGCTGATGAGTTTGAACCACCAACTTTGCAGTTCAAACGGCTTTGCTGTCTGGTGCATTAACCCAAAATGCCACACCAGGACTCCTTCTTCTCAGAGACCCAACATGTAAGTCTATTTTCTCACCCTAGTAGACTCCAGCATTTGATGTCTCCCATCCTTGGAAACCCTATATAGGGTCGCAATGGGTCAGAACCAACTTGACGGCACTTAAGAACAACAAATAAGGGGGATGGAGTCCTGGTGTGGCACCATAGGATAAGCACTCTACATCAAGGTTGGTTTGAACCATGAGGATGGCGGTTCAAACTCACCAGCTGCTCTTCAGAAACCTGTATAGGGTTGCTATGAGTCGGAACCCACTCGACAGCACTCAACAACATAAGGGAGGAATCAAGTCAGATTGTCTGCCCATAAGTTGAGAAGTAAATGATAGTTATTGCTCTTACACTCCAGAACATTCATGAGTGCACACAAGAACCCCAGCAGATGTAGAATACATTCCCACTCTAACATCCATGAACGTTAGAATCTCTTTCTTTGTATTTGCCCTCCACTCCTGCTTCCCCTGATGAAATCTCCCCTCACTTCTTACCCCACCACACACATGTACAAACACACACATGTACAAACACACATATACTATAAGTACTGTGCTCTAGGAGTTTCTCACTCCATTTTTTGATGTTGCTGCTGTTAAGAGCCACCTACTCAATTCTGACTCACAGCAACCCTGTATTGGGTTTCCAAAGTTATAAATCTTTGTGGGAATAGAAAGCCTCATCTTTCTTCCACGGAGCAGCTGGCAAGCTCAAACAGCTGACCTTGTGGTTTGCAGTCCAGTCTTTATCCTACAGAGCCACCACACTCCAATTTTTGCACAGTAGAAACTTATTTTTTCCTGAAATTTAGTTTGCTTTTCATATGAACAACTTCTATTTTTTTTTAATCACATCACTACAATAGGAGGATTGAAGTAGATGCTACTCCATTCCTAAATTAAGAAAATTCACATTACTCAGGATCTACACATGATGTGAATAAATGCTTTATATGTAGCAAGTAACTTCTGTGCTCCAAGTTAAATTCACCCTTTTTTAAACTTCATAAACAACATGTTTTGATTTTTTTTAGATTCCCAAGAGAGATATTGGGTAAATAAATATCTCCACCCTTTTACCACTTGGTAAAAAAAAAAAATGGTTCAGAAGAATTGGGGTTCAGGAAATGGGCCAAAGAATATAAATAAATAAACATATATTTGCAGATATGAAAGTAAGTCAAAAAGTACTGCTACAAAATCATAAATCAATACCTCAAAATTTAAAGCTATCCATTTTCAACATACCCCCCATCTAGGTCTAACAGTGACATTTCCATATCCCTAACCCTCCCCTCAGAGTCCTGGTGTGGCACTGTGGGTTAATGCATCAGACGGCAAAGTTGTTTGAACTGCAAGTTCGATGGTTCAAGCTCACCAGCTGCTCCTTGGAAACCCTATACAGGGTCGCTCTGGGTTGGAACCAACTTGACATCACTAAGTAACAACATTCTCCTCAAGGAATTCTGTGCTCTTCAATCTACACCACCTCAAAATGGTAGTTTTGATATCTTCAGAGCTTCACATTGTGTTCCTTTGAAATGTTCTTTGAGTTTTCAGAACCACAGGAAGTCAGAAGGGCCAAGATCAGGGTTGTTGTGTGGGTGGAGTACAGATTCCCAGAAAAATTTCATAGGACAGACCTTGCTACCCTCAAAGAATGAGCAGGTGCTTTGTTGTGATAGGTGGGAAAAAAATTCTGCAGTGCAAATGTCCGGACCTTTTTCTACCCAACACAGTTTTTAATTTCCTTCAAACCTCTTCCTTGAAGAAAATCTATCAAGATGACCACTTTAGACTTCCAAAAAAGAAAGTCATCATAACCTTCTGAGCTGGCTTCCACCTTGAATTTCGCTGGCTCAGCAGAGCTCCTGAGAAGTCCCTGTTTTGATTAGAGCTCGCTTTTGAAGGAATCCCAAGGAAACTGCGACAAGTGTATTACTGAAAGAACTTGTCTGCAGTCATCCACTGATCATTGTTCACAGAGACATGTTTAAACACATTAGGTTTGCAATAAGCCTTTGTGAACCAGAACCCTAGTAGCAATAGTTTTGACTTACCCTTATATTTGTCAAGGAAGAGAAATGAACGCTCTAAGTTATGACAAGTTTCACCTTCATTCCCTGGCGCCCAAAGGAAAACCCAAACTTCCATTTGTGTCTGGGTTCCTAAAGCCTTTATGTCAACCATCCCTTCAAGATTTTGGGAACCTCAAGTAAACTTAAGAAAGAATGAAAGATAGAAAGTCAAGATTTGGTGGGCAAAAGCTCATTGTAGATGGCAGCTAGGGTGGAGGTGCAGTGAAGTTCGCCATCAGCCATATGACAGAAGACCAGGCAAAGCAGATCCAGGGCAGAGCTCCAAAACTCGGAACCACATAGCTAGGAATATTTTAAAAGTTTGAAGGCTTATAGCTAGTGGAACTTGACACTGAAGTAAGAAATCATGTACTTTTGAATCTGTCAGGCTCAGAGGCCCGGAGCCGACATCTTGGGTGAGACCAAACAGCAAGACCAAGCAGCGAAGCAGACACACCATGGAAAAATGCCAGGGAACCTTGGAGCAAAGGTGACAATACACTTTGTCAGTTTTGCTTTGTTCTGATTTTTTTTTTTTTTTTTTTTTTTTTTTTTTTTTTTGTCTTTGGTCATTGGCCACCCCCACTGTGGACACCCCTCAATCTTCACCACTGGTGGGTTCTTCTGTCATACATGCACACAGATACTCAGCCCAAGAGCAGGCCCTGAACGTTTGTGTTTTTGTTTTTGTTTTTTTAATGCGGGAAAGGCCAGTAGAGGGCTATAGAGAGGGAAAGAGAGTTTAAAAACAAAACAGGACAAAAATCAAATTAAAGCCTGAGGTATAGCATAACAACAAACAGTGGCATCTTGAAAACTCTCAGGCAGCTTTGACAGCAAGAAGCTGAAGAAAGGACATTAAAGTCATACTCATATTAGGTCACAGATTTTTTTTTCTTTTTCTTCACTCCCCCTCTCCCTTTTCTGTGATTATAGACTGCAGTATTTAGTCTAGTTTTGTTTGCTGTTGTTGTTTTTTTCATTGTTTTTGTTTAGTTTTTTTGCTGGTGCTGTTTTGCTGTTTTATGTTCCCCCTTCTACCTTTGGGGGACTCTTTCTCTCCCTATATTACCCAAGAAGAGTCAGCAACTGTGGCCATATAGTCAAGCTACAATCACACTCTTTAAAACACCAAAACCCAGGTAAGAACCAATACCAACTTTCATATACCAGGGAGGCAGACAACACCTATGAAAGTTACTCTGAGTTAAGCAATAAGAAGAGTGAAAAGGGAAGCCCACATCCTTATCACATCTACCTGGACAATCAGAAAGCATGAAAAATACCAAAACACTTACTCAATTAAGTATTAAGGCCACAGATAAACACTAAACATGTCCAAGAAGCAAAGCCAGATGACCATATGAGCACATGTCCAGAAACAAGATAAAATGTCTGAGACAAATGACTTAGAGGTAGACCTGGACTCCATTCTGGAAGGAGGGCAGGCCTTGGAAATG
>NW_006408524.1:17050954-17080984 GCF_000296735.1 Chrysochloris asiatica
AAAAACGAGCCACAACACGAGAAGATATATGCACACCAATGTTCATAGCAGCACTATTTACAACAGCAAAAAGATGGAGACAGCCAAAGTGCCCATCAACTGAAGAATGGATAAATAAACTGTGGTGCATACACGCAATGGAATATTATGCTACCTTGAAGAATAACAAGGAAGCTGCAATCCACTGCATAACATGGATGAACACTGATGACATTATGTTGAGTGAAATTAGTCAGTCACAAAAGAAGAAATACTGCATAGGACCACTACTGTAAAAGACTAAGAAAAATAACCCATACTAAAGGGGGGGGGTATTCTTTTCTGGTTGCTGGGATGTAGGGGATATAAGGTGAGGGAAGGTAAGGTGGAGCACAAGGCAAAGAATAGACACAGAATAGTTTTGGTGCTGGGGAGGGGGGCAATATGCAAGTAGGGGGAGGGGAATGAAAGAACAAAGCTGATGAGAGAACAATTAGTCAGGTTTGCATGGGCTAATTGTGCCAGAGGTAAAGAATGATAAATGCACAACCTTGGAAAAACAGGGCTCTGGGATACAGGAATTGAGACATGGTTGGAATGGGGTAAAGGGGGGAAATAATGTTAAGATGCTTGGCTGTCTTTTGAATCTTGCTTTCCCTGGAAACCAAGACACTGGAGGGGGAGAGAAAGGAATAGCCAGATTTATCACCATAGAAAGCTTGTAAGTCTGTCTTCTGCCTATAACTGATTAGAATACTTAAAATAGGGCTACAATGTGCCCTGTGAAGGAGGCTTCCTATGGAGTCTCTGCATTACATAAGACTATAGGTGGAATCCTGAACAGCATCCAGAATCTTCAGAGGTGGGAAATTTCCACTTGAAAAGACTGGCAGACCAGACTGGAGAGACTAGAAGAACAGAAGATACTTCTTGAAAGAAAGACAGACAGGAAAAATACAAAACAATATAGGCAGACGACTGACTGATTACTACAAGAACAAGCAAGTTGCTTGCGCAGGAGACATCAAGGCAAATGGTCTGGTCCCCTCAGAACAAACCCCCTTCCAAGGCTAAGACTCAATAGGAATACACACTCTGATTGGTGACCATGTCCTTCACCGATAAGGGGAAGTGAGGGAAAAACAGCAATGAAGCTGCAAGCTAAGCCCTACAACATTTACTAGAACTCCTGTGAACCTGGGTGGAGACCTAGTTGGCCAGCAGTGTGGCAAGACCTGGGGACTCTTGGACCCAGAGTCAGTGACATAGCCACAGAGGACTAGAGTAGAGAGTAAAGTGTCCAGCTGATAAGAAGAGAGAGCATATGCACAAGAATACCCACACTTGCAGATAATACCCCACTTGACCTGGCTTCAATGACTGGATGATCAGAGTTCAACTAGAAGAAGGAAGAAGAGGAAAAAAAGAGTAATCTGATACAATTTGATGAACTTGACCTACACCTATGGATGCAACAGCTCAAAAGAGGGTACAAATCTTCACAGCAAGGATCATCCTCACCCCCTCCATACAGAGAGTAGACAGGGATGGGAAACTTGGACATTGGCTACCCAAAGTGGGGATGGGGATGGGGGTACCTACAAGGGTAAGAAGTGATTGGTTTACAAGTTTTCAAGAGGTAGCCTAGATCCAGAGGGCACGGAGGAAGGTAGAATCTCCACTGAGTAGTATCCAATCTGTCTAGGCGGGTCTGATGAAAGGAGATGCAGATAGGTCTCCTGTGATACAATAGTGAATAATTGTTATCAGGACTGATTGTGAGGGTTGGAAATGTAAAGGTAGACATTTTATAGCAAGGAAGGGAGTGATTAACTTTGCAGTTTAGGAGCAGAGGTCCCTGGGACCATCAAGGGAGAAGAGTGGAGAGCAGGATCCTACCCAGAGAAGCAGTGATGCCTGAGATGGAGGCAGAGACAATGACATGGAGAGATGGAGCAGCTGGGGACTTTAGACCCAGAGAGGGAGAGGGGCTCTGTGCTGACAACCAGGGTCAGGCTTGCAGGGTACACCCTTTGGTTTGTTGATGATGCATGGAGGGGATTGTAACCATAGCAATGAAACGATATACGATAGGATGAATATAAAACTAATGTTCTCCCATGTAAACTATCACATAATTCACAATAAAACATTTAAAGAGACAAAAAAAAAAAAGCTCATTGTATTTTCTGCCTGAGGATTAACTATAGGGCAAAGCTTCTTGCTATGACCCCTCTAAGGTTTCCCCACGAAGGAGTATGTGCTCCCCTCTGGTGGTGGAAAGCACATGTATTATTTATTGTGTTTTTCATATCATGAAATGAGCTGTTTGGGCTTTAGGGCAGGTGCCTCATAGAGCCAACAAAACAGAATGAGGCTGTGAGTCAAGAGGAGTCATGAGTCAACAGCAGAAAAGCTGCCCTGAGCCTGAACTGGTCCCACCAGTAGGTGTTACTTTAGTCATGCATCCGGGGTACTCCATGAGTGAAGAAGGATGGTTGCCCCCTGCCAAGAAAAAATACAAAAAACCCCTCTAAACCAGACTGAGATTTGCCAGTTCCACAAGTCTCCTCTGAAGGTAGAGTTTGGTCTCTACAACGGAGTCAAGAGCTAGCCTGACAGTAGCCTCACCTGGCCAGATGAGCAACGAAGAGCATACTGGTCACCACTGAATGCCACTTTACTTCATCACTCAGTGTAGCTTTTGGCATTGAGATTAGTATGATTTAATGCAATCATAACAATAAGCATCCTTACCTACTGTAAAGGAGCTCTGGTAGCGTAGTGGTTACGAATCGGGCTGCCATCGTCAGGGTCAGCAGTTCAAAACCACCAGCAGTTCTGTGGAAGAAAGATGGGGCTTTCTGCTCCAGTAAAGACTTACAGCCTCGGAAACCATGTATAGGGTGGCTATGAGTCGGAACTGACTCCACGGCACATAACAACAACAACTACAACCCACTGTAAAGACCATGAGAGTGCATCTAGCACTGTTGGTTAACTTTGGTTTCATTCATCATGACTGTTGTTTTCAGCGTGCTTTCCCTATCTTCTCTTGGTTTTACCTCACTCCAGCTGATGGTTGGTGGTTATGTGCCATGGAGTCTGTTCCGACTCATAGGAACCCTGTACAGGGTTTCTGAGGCTATAGATCTTTATGGGAGCAGAAAGCCTCATCTTTCGCCCATGGAACAGCCTGGTAGTTTTGATCTGCTGACCCTTGAGATTCGTAGCCCAATTCATAACCACTATGCTACCAGAGCTCCTTTCTAGAAGACCCAAACCCCCTTGTTTCCCTAATTAAAGCATTTGCTTTATGAATTCAAAGGCACCTAAGGTAAACAGAAACTTTCCTACAGGTCTCCAATGGGCACCATATTGAAAATGAGTCTTGGGAATAAGCCTAAACATCCAAAAAGTCCTCTTGGCCCCTAGGGGGAGCTGCAATTGTCACTTTTTGGATTGTTGGCTAATGGGTTCCTTGCACACTGCTTTCGTTTACTTTATATATTTATTTATTTTTAAAATCAGATTCTAATTTAGTTTGAGTTTTTCCCCTTTTTTGCTCCCCTTCTCATCTTTCTTGAGGTTGTTCTTGTTAAACGCCGCCGAGTCGGTTCCAACTCATAGCGACCCTTTATAGGGCTTCCGGGGAGCAGCTTGTAGGTTTGAATTGCTGACCTTGTTGTTCCAAGTCCAGTGCAAATCCTCCAGTGCCACACCAGGAGTGTTTGTTGAAGTTAGAGACTTACAAAGAAATAATGTGTTCCCAAAGACATCAATCCAGGGGCAGTAAGGACTTTAGACTTTTGAGAGCCGTGCTATCTTTTTTGCAACGATTTAACTCTGCTGTTTTAATTCAAAAGACAGTCCAGGAAAATGTGTAAATGGATGTCTGTAGCTATATTCTAGTAAAACTTTATTTACAAAAACTTGCAGCGGGCAGAACCCCACTACGTGACTCCTTAAATCCAATGCACCCATTAAAAAAAAAAATCTTTCAATAAAGAAAGAGAATTCAAGAAAGATCAATTGACTTACAAGAGGGCACATGGCTAGCAATCGTGAAGTCATAGAGATGAAACTAAGGTTTCTTTACTCTCTACTTTCAGCTATATTTCCTGTAATGCAATCTTACCCCAAACACCTGAGACTCTTTCTAAGTCTTCTGTGAATGGCTAAGATCTATTAAGCACTGAATAAAAGCACTTTATTATTTAATGACAGAAAATAGTAGCAAAACACTACACTATAAATATTAGCTTTCTTGACAGCCCCATTCCTGGAATGTGTTGACTCAGTCTCTGATATCCTGGTATGCAAATGTAGTGCTGTGCGGATCTGTTAGCTTTCTTAGTATAGTCCATGAGCCCATATTACAACTTTAACTGTGATTGTCAATTTACCGTCTGTTTCTCCAAATTTCACCCCAGTCACAAACAGACAAAGTAAGAGAATGTGTCAAAAGCAAAACGAATCCAACTCTCCAAACCTGGAAAGGACTCCTGCTGTGGCACTGTAGGATCCACACTGGACTGGTAACCAGTGGTTCAAACTCACCAGCTGCTCCTCAGAAACTCTATACAGGGTCACTGTGAGTTGGAACTGACTCGATGGCACTTCACAACAACAACCCTAGAAAACAGTGTAATTAACCAAGTCCTCTTTCAAGTGGTGTGATGGTTAGATTAGAACAAGCATCCTGGTGGGAGGTTCCATGATGAAACAGAAAGAATGTACCTTGTCAAACCCTTGCTGTGCTTCCTAACCCCTCAAACACTCCATTTCCAGATGGGAACAATGGAATGATGAGGTCTTCCTTAAAGAATTCTTGTTCAGGTAATAATGTATTGTTTTATTAATAATTATGCTAGACTATCAGCAAAATCTGGGACCACTTATGCAACATGGTCCCTGGAACATGGGCACATAATAAATCTCAGATTTCTTTCTCTGTCTTTTTCTCAGGAAATCAAGCCATGCTACGTTTTTGCCTTGGTCTTCTATTAGCTAATGTATATTTGTTTTTTTCTTTTTACTCTTGCCCTGGTATATTTCTTTCCAATCTTAGTAAAACATGCATAACATCAATTTTACCACCAGTAACACTTAGTACATTTACATGTTGCCCAACCATCCCCAGTATCCAAATGTTTTCATCTTCCCCAAAGGAAACATGGAACCCAGTAAACTGTCACAACCCATTCCCTCTTCCCCCCAGTTCCAGGCACTGATTAAGCTCATTTTTGTCTCTATAAATTTATCTATCCGGGATGTTTTATATAAACAGAATCATTCAATATGTGGCATTTTGTGTCTGTCTTCTTTCACTTAGCATAAGGTTGCAAAATTTCTCCATGTAATTTCATGTCAGAAGTCGTTCTTTTTTATGGCTGAATAATATTCCACTGTAGTCCTGGTGTGGTGCTGTAGGATAAGCACTTGACTGCTAACCACAAGGTTGGTGGTTCAAGCTCACCAGTCATTCCTCAGAAATCCTATACGGAGTTGCTATGAGTTGGAATCGACTGGTTGATACTTAACAACAACAACCGTACTCCATTCCATAAGTTTGCTTAATATCCACCTTTTGAAGACTTTAAGGTTGTTTCTAGCTTCTTGACCTTGTGAGTAGTGACATTATGAACACATATGTACAAGATTTTATTTGAAAACCTATTTTCAATTATTTAGAGTATGCATGCAGGAATGTTTTTTTGGGGTCCTAAGAGTACTTTTGAGAGATAAGAATGGGAAGTAAAGCCCATTCTGCAGGACAGGAGAACTGTGATATTCTCCAATCACCCTGCCTGGTTCTTGGCCTGCCCTTCCAGTCCCTCAGTGACACCTACAGGGCAAAAGGGGCAAAAGGAGATTGCACCCACAACTCTGCCAAGAAACCAGATGGTCATTTAAGAACAAGCATTCCCGTTTGAGAGGGAGAAAAGTTTGTGCTTCGAATATGATGTTTCTGAAAGCATGGCCGGAATGGAGAGGGTGGGGCCGAGGACTGTGTGGGGGGTTCTGATCAGTTCAATCTGTGTACACTACACCAACTCACTTAGAAATAATAAAGCCTCTATGCTTTCTCAGTCCTGTATTTGTCTTCAACTCAGGCCTGCCAAATTGTGCCAAATTATGTGTTGTTCAACTTGGACTGCCCAGCGAACACTAAGCTCATTTTGCAAGCTAACTGTGCCGTATTTATAAGATTTCAGCATTGCAACAAGGAGTTATCGACAGAGAAAGGGAAATAAACAGATAATTTTTAAAAGTCAAAATTATAGCCTTTTAAAAGAAAATTTTCCCTTTTGCTCCAAGCTTGAATTAGGTTTAATTTTGTTGGCATCCCTCTGTGACATTTACACACATGTACACACAGAGGGACCCAGAGCATACACTTTATACTCTATGTATGAGGACATGTAAATAAATGGATTAAGATAAACATCACACATTGCATTTCTGAATTTTGCATCTATTTTAAGACAGGACCTTTTGCATGAGCTTCACTTTCACCCCACAGAGTATCCTTTTTCTATATGAAAATATAATTTATTCATTTCTATTTTGAGCTAGCCATTTAACCCGGTCCAGGGAAATCATAATAATCTTAAAAACTTATTTGAGAGGTTACATTTTTTATATGTAAAAAAAGTTAACTTTCCCTTTTCCTCCTGCAGCCCCTCTCTCTCCCCAAATGAGGCAGCGAAGACCTCCCCTCCTTCACTTTCTACCATGTGGCTTTCACCAAGTCAATGGACCCTTCTAAGTCTCAGTTTCCACATCTGAAAATGAAGCTAATAATAGTTCCTGCTTCACGGTTTCTGCGAGGATTAAATATATGTAACATGCTTAGCAATTTAAGCACGTGAAAGGGATCCATAAATATTGGCCAATATTGTGTGGCTTTATAGGATAAACACTGGACTTCAGGCTGCAAGATTGGCAGTTCAAGCCCACCAGTCGCTTCTCAGAAACCCTATATAGGGTCACTATGAGTTGAAACTGTCTTTACTGAACTTAACAACAACATCGTATCCTAAAACTTCCAGGTGGTGCAAACTTAAAAGGTTTTTAAAAAGTTAAGTGTTCAGTTGCTAACTGATAGGTTGGAGATTTGAACCTACTCAATGGCTTCACAGGAGAACAACCAGGTAACAAGCTTCCGTAAAGACTACAACCAAGAAAACCCTATGGGGCAATTTCACTCTGAGAGCATGAGATGCTATGCTGGTGGTGGTGGTTATGTGCCGTGGAGTCGGTTCCCACTCATAGCGACCCTGTACAGGGTTTCTGAGGCTGTAAATCTTTACGAGAGCAGAAAGCCTCATCTTTCTCCTGTGGAACAGCTGGTAGTTTCGAACTGCTGACCTTGAGGATAGCAGCCCAATTTGTAACCCCTACGCTACCAGAGATGCTATGTGTCAGATGAAAAGTGACTGAGTAGCAGCTAGCAACTCCTACCACCAATGCAGTTGAGTTTCCTCCATCACATCAGATCTCTCCCTTATCTCCTCTCCCTGGTCTCCATCCTCTGTCACGTCTCTCTCTGCCAATCACTCTGTGAACTCCTGTCAAGACTTTCTCATTCACATCTCCTCACAAAACGCTTTTAGAGGCTCCCCATTGGTATGGGATAAAATCCAAACTCTGACTATACGATGATTTAAGGTTTGACATGATCTGCCCTCATCTCCCTTTCTAATCTTACCTAAAACAAAGTCCCCAAGTATGAACTACTAATTGCCACTACCTCCCTCCCACCAAGACCTCAATAAAATCCACTCCTCTCCCTCCAGGCTTCTCCTTCTACAAAGCCCTTCTTAATTTCTCCTCTTCCAGGTGTTCTGGTGTAGTGATGTAAAATAAGCATTGGACTGCTAACCTCAAGGTCAGTGATTCAAATCCAGCAGATGCTCCTTGAAAACCTTCAGAAATACACAGTCGTTATGAGTCAGATCCAACTCAACAGCACGTAACAACAACAACAGAAAACCTTATATCCCTTTCCCCAGCCATCTTGATTCACTCCTGCAGGAAGCCCATTCTATAGCCTATTTCTATAGCTCATTTGCTCTTATTTATACATTATCTTGTGACAGCTCTATGATCAATGTAGTCTAAATATCTTTTGGAAAGCAAAAAATACATTTTAGACTCCTTGGATTTCTACCACTGCCAAGAAGATGCTTTTCACATAATTGATGTTCAATAAGAAAAAGCTCCGGTGGCACAGGGGTTAAGCACTTATGTGCTAACCTGCATGATGGTGGTTCAGACCGACTAGGTGTAAAGGTTACAATCTACTCCCATAAAGAGTACAGACTAGCAAACCCAATGGGGTAGTTCTTCTCTGTCATATAAGGCTGCATTGAGTCAGAATCAGATTGACGGCATACAACAACAGACGCTCAATGAAAAATTTGTTGAGACAGGAAAAAAGAATAAAAGAGGTCAGCATTTGACTAAAAATTATACTCAAAAAGACTCAAATATGACACATTAACTGTAATAGACTTTTCTACCCTAGCAAATGTGTAAAATGCTATCACTCATAAAAATGGCATTGAGAGATCTGATTGACATTTCTTTCAGTCACTTCTTCTGGATGAATATTCCAGAAAATTTGGCTTAGATTAAGGAATGCATGCAACAAAAATAACTCTACTTAACCATAATTCTCAAAGTAAACCCACCTCAGGGCAAAATCTCCTGACATCAGCATCTCCTTTCCTAAATTTCATTAAATGATTACCTAGCCTACACATAGAGTCTTGGTGTGGTACTGTCGGAACAGCACTGGGCTGCTAACCACAAGGTTGGTGGTTCAAACCCACCAGCCACTCCTTGGAAACACTATACAGGGTCTCTGTGAGTCAGAATTGACTTGACAGCACTTAACAACAACAACCTACATATACCAACCCATCAAATATAATAACTCAGAGATCCCATTAGGTCTTTGTTTTCTAAATGTATATAATAAAACCCAAAGGCCTCTTTAAGCCAATATTTGTTGCAAAGGCAAGATAATTGGTCTGTGTGCATCCAGAAACCTATGTCTCAAAAATTGTCCAAATATCTGAGACATATGCTACCCATCAGACCCCCAAAAAATGTATGAATGCATCTGCTTTTACTTAGAGCCTCCTTTTACATCTTTATGAAGTGAGCAAAACTGAAAAGGCACAAGGAATAAAAAGATGGTTGTAACATACACAGTACTAATCGCTTAATCCTTCTCTAGTGCCTAGACTGTCGGGGCTAAGGACCATAATGCAGATGCTAATACACACTGTCTGCGGGAACCGTCCCTGCCATGAGTATCTATGAGTGCTATTTGTCAATACCAGAGGGATTACAGAGAGACAAAGTGCACGGCTGCATCAGGTTTGTGTCCAACATGGATCCAGTTTCTTTGCTTGTCAGTGAGTGCTGATGGATCTAGGAAGACAGTGATGACACCACCGAAGCTCTCTGAAATGTCTCAGTGGGATTTCTGTTCCAGCACAAAGTAATCAGCATAAGGGGCCAGAAAGCACAAGTCAGCTGACTCAATCTTCAAACCAGCAGGGCTCTCTTAACGCATACTTAACCAGAGATGTCCCAATACAACTGAAACCCAATGGAGACTCAGTGATCTTGAGGGGCCGCGGAACTGCACCATAGTGTTTTTCCTCGGCTGTGAGCTTTACAGAAGCAGATGGTGAGGCCTTTGGGGTTTGAAATACCAACCTTTTGGTTACCAGCTAAGCACAAAAAGCTTGTGCCACCCAGGGACCTCAATGGAGAAAACATGGACTTATAAAACGTTCAGGAGCTTGGAAATCAAAAATCAAAGACTGTTCCCATCCCTGTTTGAACCAGATCTATAACAGCTCTGGTGTCAGCTTCCCACAGCTCTGCAGGAAAAAGAATAACATGAAGAACAGCCTCCCAAGGGCATAGTGAGCCTAAGGGCGAGAAAAACAGTGACCAGTGCTAGTAAGATGCCTGCCACTCTTGCTGGTTGGTTGTAAGGTGAGGAGGCTGAGCGAGCTGTTGTGCAACCTTCTTTCTGCCTTGGCTGGGGAAGTCCAGCTTAGGTCCAGCGCCAAAGCCGGCTCATCTTTATTTAAAGACCATCATCTGAAACACAAGTTCAGCTCCACCATGCCTTCCCGAAAACCTCCATTCTGATCCAGCTGGCTTGTGAAGAGAGACTCAGACTGGGTAAAGTAGCCAGTCTTCATTAGAGCGAAGAAGGTTGATAATGTCTAGATGAATAACAAAAGGTTGACTCATGATAGGAAAAAAAATAAATAAAAATTTCTTGACTCTCTCACCTCCCAACTCCACGGTTTTACATATTTCACCTGAGCCTCAGTTGCCCCATCTGAAAAACGAGGCTCTTCCTGTCCATTGTCACTGTGCTGTGCAAAGTCTGAAGGAAATGATTTATGTAAAAAGTACCTGGCATTGTTCCTAGAATGTTGCACTCACTCAAAAAACATTATTAACATTCTCTCTCTCCCTCTCCTTTTTTTTAACACAGAAGATTCCCAGAACAAGAAATGGTTAGAGATAGTTTCAAATGGGTAGAGGCCTGGATACCTTTTATTCTGGACTCTGCCTGATCCATGGAGTATGAGAAGAGAGAAATCAGTCCCATTGGAAAGACATCTCTCAATACCTTTCTAGTTGGTTCTGACAAATGTTATTAACTGCTGTCGAGTTGGTTCTGACTCATGGGACCCCATGCACAATGGAGGAAATCACTGTTCAGCCCTGTGTCATCTCCATGATTGCTTAGGAGAATTGGACCATTGTGATCATAGTGTTTCATGGACTCATTTGGAAGGTAGATTTCTAGGCCTTTCTTCCTAATCCATTAGTCTGGATTTCTCAGGTTATCACAGTCTTTGCTTGGTGTAGATTTTCCAGGCTTTTTTTTTTAAATATAAAAAACACTTATAAGAGGTAAAAAGTTTGGGGGTGAGATAGGTTCAGGGACCAATAGACTGGTGGAAATTTCCTCTAGACATTAAAAAATTGAGACTTACATTTCCCCAAAGTTTGCTTCCTACCACAATGGTCCATTTTGACTGTGATGGAAAATATCATGTGTTTCGTTTTTTACTAAGCACACTGCATGGGTTCCGGAACTGTGAGGACCACTCCAGCTGGGATGGGTGTAAAGAGGAAACGAGAAAGGAGAGGAAGCGAGCTCTAGTCATCATGAGGACTGAGACAGACACACTTTCAGACATCAGCTACTCCTGTGCCTGGGCTTGTCTGATGATCTCTGAAGACTGATCTCCTGACACCTTAGATGACTATCATCCTGAGACCTCAGATGAAGGATTGTGAGAAATCAGTACCTAGAAACTAGACAGGGATCCCACATGGTCTCTAATCTGGCGCTGCATGCTAATGAATGTACTGGACTGCAAGATCATTTTGAATTACAACATAGGAAGTTCAAGCTCACCAGCCACTCCTTGGAAACCCTGTACAGGATAGCTGTGGGTCAGAACTGACTTGAAGGTACTTAAAAACAACAACAGGATTAGCAAGAGAACCTGTGTTGGGTACAGAATTTGAGCCAGAGGTAAACTATTTACGCTATTCTACATAGTCATCCAACCATCTTCCTGACTCTTCATTTCTTGTCACTCTCCTCTGACTCACATGGGCCACCTTGATATTCCATGAAAAAGCCATATATGTGTCAACCCTAGGACCTTTGTACTTGCTCTTCTTGGGACATTCTTCCCCAGATAATTACATGGCTTGTTCTTTAATTCACTATTATATCAACCTAGTGGAAATACCTTTAACAACCACCTTCAAACTCACCAGCCACTCCTTGGAAACTCTGTGCAGGGTCACTATGGGTTGGAACAAATCTCAAATAGCAACATCTGACTCCTCCCCCCACTTCTCCACCCCACCACTCACTCCCTATCTTTTACCTTGCTGTTGTTTTCCTTCCAGACTTACTACTTCTGACTTATTAGATATATACCTGTGTTTGTTTATTCCCTGTCTGCCTCAATTGTATGTAAATTCCAAGAGAGCTGAGGCTTTGCTTAGCTCCTTTATTGCTGTATATCCAGTCATCACATTTGTGTTTGGTACTTAGTTGCTGTTATTGTTAAGTGTCATCGAGTTTGGACTCATAGCGGCCCCGTATAGGGTTTCTGAGGGACAGGTGATGGGTTCAAACTGCTGGCCTTGTGGTTCGCAGTCAGTCCAATGCTGAATGAAAGGATATTAGATCCCGTACCACAGCACGTTAGAGCTAGTTTCACCATTTTGTTTTATAAGTAAGGGAATTGAGTCAGCCAAAGGAAAATGTTGTTGTTAAGTGCCATTGAGTCAATTCTGACCCATAGTGACCCTGTATAGGGTTTCTGAAGAGCAACTGGTGAGCTTGAACTGCCAACTTGCAGTTCAAATGACTTTGCAGTCTGGCCCATTAACCCACAGCACCACAAAAGGAAAACAGCTTAAGCCAAATCCCACAGCTAGTAAATCTAACAACATACTGGCAAGAGCAACACACACACACACACATGGACATATCTAATGTGGAGCAAAACTGATTTTGCCCTGCCCCAACCAAAAATTACACATATATATTTGGCTGAGAAGCTCTAGAGTTCAAAAACTGTTTTCAATCTAGCAGAACTAACACTTGTATCTATAAAACATTTTCCAAAATTGCATCCTTTGCCAGCAGACAAACCAAACTTCAGAATGGCCCCTGAGAGGCTCCTTTCTCCATTCATCATTGTGGTGCTGTGGGGATTTTATAATGGCTGAGGTTTAGCTGACAAACAATTATTGTTTTGGGTCTCGCACGTGCAGGCAGAACTCCACTCAACCCATCCTAGACTAAAAAGGGGAAAAGGCAAGGAAGCATATTTATTGGAGTAGGCACACCGCCAGGCACTTTCAAGAGCTCCATTAATTTTCATAACATCCTGGTGGCCATTTTACAGATGAGGACGGCTCAGAGAGGTTAAGTGAATGGCTGAAAACCCATGGCTGATCAGTGGCACACTCAGATACTAACTTAGGTCAATGCAGTGCTCATGTTCTTCTCACTTCATTGGATGACACTCTCTAAATTTTAAAGAACTTCAGAGCAAAAACCCAGTCTCTTCCACACTTGTTTTGATTAGCAACTGTATACTCACTCTGGGTGAGGCCCATGCATATTTAGACTTCAGAGTGTCTTGTGTAGGTTCCTCAGTTTTAACAAAAGAACACGACTCTAATAATCAAGCATTAGACTGGAAAAGCATATAAAATAACCATGTTGACTTTGGGGGCAATCTATCAGTTTCTCCCAAAGACCCCAAATAAATATACAATCCAAGTAAGAACTTGTTTGCTATGCAAACACATATTAAAAAATCCCTGCCCCAATACTAGGGTGACAAACTGTTGTAGTTTCCCTAGGGCTTACAGGGTTCAGAAAATGTAGGTGTCATGGATTGAATTGCGTCCCCCAAAATATGTGTCATGGTTGGGTGTGGTGCTGTAGGATTAGCACTGAACTACTAATCAGAAAGTTGGTGGTTCAAACCCACCAGCTGCTCCTCAGTAACCCTATACAGGGCCTCTATCAGTGGGAACTGATTTGACAGAATTTAACAGCAACACCAAAATATGTGCCACTTGGCTGGACTATGATTGTCAGTGGTTTGGCAGTTGTGTGATACTCCTCCATGATATAATCTGATGTGACAAATCAATCAGAGAATTAAGAGTGGGATGTTGTTGTTGTTGTTAAGTGCCTTCAAGTCGGTTCTGACTCATAGCAACCCTGTATAGAGCTTCTGAGAGCGGCTGGTGAGTTTGAATAGCCGACCTTACAGTTCAAACTGACTCTGTAGTCTAGTGTCTTAACCCACAGTACCACACCATAACACCCTTAATCTCACTAGGATCCTGATCTGATATACGGAGATCCTCAAGGGTGTGGCATGCAACAACTTTGAATGTAGAGGAATAAAATGAGAGAGAGAGAGAGACATTAACAGAAAAGGAGGGAGTCACTACCAGCAAGAAGGAAGAATCAAGAATGGAGTGTGTCTTCTTGACCTGGGGTCCCTACACTATGAAGCACCTAGATTCAGGAAACAGCTGATGTTAACACACACGGAGAACTTTGAGGAAGGCTGACCTAGAGATGCTGAAAGGAGAAATAGACCTTTCCCCAGAGCCCGTTCTCTGAATTCAGGCTAACTTTTTGCCAGAGCTAGTACTCTGAATCGGGACGTCTAGCCTTCCAAAGTGGAGAGAATGAATTTGTTTGTTACCGCCATCCACTTGTCGTATGTGTAGTATAGCAGCCCTTGATAACTAAGACCAAGGGCTTTCAGAGCCCAAGCTTAGAACGTTTGTATGTCGGCCATTTTTGATTGTAGATTTTCAACTGGGATTCATTGGAATTCCAGAAATCCGTATCAACAGATCATATTCTTTTAGGGCTTTTGTAGAATTGCTTTCAACAGACTGTACTTTAGTATTTTGCTTAAAATAAATCAATAAACCCTTTGCTGTCCAGTGAATTCCAACTCATATCAAGCCTATAGGCCAGAGTAGACCAGTGCTCATACAGATGGACTACAGGACTGTAATGTTTATGGATTTATACCAACACATCTTTCTCCCAAGGAGGAGATGGTAGCTTCAAACTGATAACCTTTTTGAATCAGTACTAACTCATAGCAAGTGTATACACAACAGGATGAAACACTGCCCAGTCCTATGCCAACTGCACAATCATTGTTACATCTGAGCTCATTGCTGTTACCACTGTGGGAGTCTTCATCTTTTTCTCCAACCCTTAACTTTTCCAAACATGATATTCTTCTCCAGGGACTGGTACCTCCTAATGGTATGTCCAAAGTATGAGAGACAAAGTCTGACTATCCTGGCTTCTAAGGAGCATTCTGGCTGCACTTCTTCCAACCCAAGTAGTTTGCTCTTTTGGCAGTCCATGGTACTTTTAATATTCTCCTCCAACACCATAACTCAAGTGCATCTATCCTATGGTCTTCCTTATGCACCCACATGCATATGAGGTTATTGAAAACACCAAGGCATGGACTAGTCATAACTTAGTTCTCAAATTGACATCTTTGTTCTTCAACACTTTAAAGAGGTGTTGTGCAGCAGATTTGCCTAATGCAATATGTCATTTGATTTCTTGACTGCTGCTTCCGTGAGTGTTGATGGTTGATACAAACAAAATGAAGTCTTGGACAACTTCAATCTTTTCTCCATTTGTCATGATGTTATTTATTGGTTCAACGGTGAAGATTTTAGTTACTTTTTTAAACTGAAGTGCAACCCATACTGACAGCTGTGGTCTTCGATCTTCATCAGTAAGTATTTTAAGTCCTCTTTGCTTTCAGCAAGCAAGGTTGTATCAGCTGCATATCAAAGGTTGTTAATGAGTCTTGTTCCAACCCCGATGCCATGATTTTCTTCATAGAATCCAGCCTCCCAGAGTATTTGCTCAGCATACAGATTGAATAAGTATGGTGAAAGAATACAGTTTGTTTCCAACTTGGGTCAAACTCCAACATGCAAGAGATTTGGTTACTATGCACTGCATGAACTGGTCTTGTTTCTGTTAGCTGTGACTGAACTGCTGGGAACCAGTTCTAAACTGTGGCATATATTCCACTATCACACAGGACTGGATACAAATTCAGATGTGGAAAATGCAAGGAGTTAAAATGTAAATATACAGACAACAGAGTCTTCATGGTTTTTATTACTGAGCAATGCCTTTGAGTCTGAGTTTCCTATTGATGAAATTAAAAGGGGAAACAAGATCAGGGATATGATATCAATTTTTCATAATGAAAAAATATTAAAAATAATTTCTTAAGGGAGACAGATTTTTCTCAGCACTTTGATTAGAAACAAATTTATCTAGACTACTGAGAAAAGCATAGCTTAAGTAGTGAGTATTTTCCCATCATTTCCTTCTCCTTCTTCCATTAGATCTGTAGTATTCTATGCTGTCTTTAATATCACGAGAGGGCAAAATAGTCTCTGTGCCAGGGCACTTTTCATTTTTATTGATAAAAGTTGAGTGTATTCCATGCAGAGCTTAAAGCCTTAAGGGTTATCCGTAAGATGTCTGACTTATCTCTTTGTTCTTGTGTACCATACAGTTGATCCAACTTGCATGGTATCAAGTCGGTTCTGATTCATAGTGACCCTACAAAGGGTTTCTGAGGCTATAAATTTTTATGGGAGTAGAACTGCCCATGGGGTTTCCTAGGTTGTAATCTTTATAGGCTGATATCTGATGGATCTTGGCTGAAAGCAGAGAATATCAGAAAGATGTTTACCTGTGCTTTATTGACTACACAAAGACTTTCTATTGTGTGGATCATAACAAGCTATGAACAACACTGCGAAGTATGAGTATTCCAGAACACTTAATTGTGCTCATGAGGAATCTGTACCTGGACCAAGAGGCAGTTGTTTGAACAGAACATGGGAACACTGAATGGTTTAAAATTTAAAAAGGTGTGCGACAGGGTTGTATTCTTTCACCATTTTATTCAGCCTGTATGCTGAGCAAATAATACGAGAAGCTGGGTTCTATGAAGAAAAACGTGGCATCAGGATTGGAGGAAGACTCATTAACAACCTGCGATATACAGATGATACAACCTTGCTTGCTGAAAGTGAAGAGGACTTAAAACATTTACTGATGAAGATCAAAGAGCATAGCCTTAGGTATGGAGTACATCTCAATGTCAAGAAAACAAAAATCTTCACCACTGGACCAATAAACAACATTCTTATCAAGGGAAAAAAATTGAAGTTGTCAAGGTCTTCATTTTCATGGATCAACTATCAACACTCATGGAAGCAGCAGTCAAGAAATCAAAAATGCTGCACAAGACCTTTTTGAAGTGTTGAAGAGCAAAGATGTCAGCTTGAGGACTAAAGTACGCCTGACCCAAGCCATGGTATTTTCAATAACCTTCTATGTATGTGAAAGCTGGACAGTGAATAAGGAAGACTGTAGAAGAATTGGGGCTTTTGACTTATGGTGTTGGAGGAGAATATTGAACGTGCCATGGGCTGCCAAAAGGACCAATAGATCCATTTTGGAAGAAGTGCAGCCAGAGTGCTCCTTGGAGGCCAAGATGGCCAAACTTCATCTCTCATATTTCAGACATATTGTCAGGAGGGACCAGTCACTTAAGAAGGATATCATGTTTGGTAAGGTGGAGGGTCAGAGAAAAAGAGGAAGACCCCCAATGAGATGGATTGGCCAAGTGGCAGCATCGATGGACTCAAGTGTGGCAACAGTTAGTGAGGTTGGCCCAGGACCCGGCAGTGTTTCGTTCTGCTGTGCATAAGGTCTCTATGGGTCAGTACCGACTTGATGGCACCTAACAACAACAACAATGACAGCAATCTTTATAGGAGCAGATCAACATGAAACCTGATGGTGGGTTCAAACCCACAACTTTTCCATTAACAACCTAATATTTAACCATTTCACCGTTCATCAACTTGTCATACTGTGGTGGCTTGTGTGTTGCTGTGATGCTGGAAGCTATGTCACAGGTATTTTAAATACCAGCGGGGTCACTCATGGTGGACAGGTTTCAGCCGAGCGTTCTGACAAAGACAGACTAGGAAAGAAAGATAGACTACTTCTTAATATTTAGTCACTGAAAACCTTATGAATAGCAGTGGAACACTGTCAGCACCAGAATATTGAATATTGAAACATGATGAAGAGCACCAGAGTAGTGTCAGATATAGTGCCAGAAGATGAGCCCCACAGGTTTGGAAGGCGCTCAGAATACGACGAATTTCTTCCTCAAAGTAGAGTTGACTGTGATGGAGTAAGCCTTTGGGAATTTCATTTGCTGATGGGCACAAATCAAAATGAAGAGAAGCATCCATTAATAATTAGAACATGGAATGTATGAAGTATAAATCTAGGAGAATTGGATATTGTCAAAAATGATATGGAAACCATAGAAACCGATATCCTAGGCTTAGTGAGCTGAAACGGACTCATATTGGCCTTTTAAAATCTGACAATCACATGGTTTACTATGTAGAGAATACAATTGAAGAGTAATGGTGTTGCATTCATCATAAAAAAGAACATATCAAGATCTGTCTTGAAGTACAATGCTGTCCATGATAGGATAATATCCATACATCTACAAGGAAGACTAGTTAATACCACTATAATTCAAATTTATGCACCAACCACTAAAGCCAGTGTTGATGAGATTGAAGAATTTTACCAACTTCTTTAGTCTGAAATTGATCAAACATGCAATTAACATGCATTGATGATTTCTGGTGATTGAAATGTGAAGGTTGGAAACAAAAAGGAAGGATCAATGTTGGAAAAATGGCCTTAGTCATAGAAATGATGCTGGAGATTACATGATAAAATTTTGCAAGACCAGTGACTTATTGATTACAAATACCTCTTTTTAATAACATAGAAAGCAGAATCTGAGAAGCTGGATTATATAAAGAAAAATGTAGCCAGGACTAGAGGAAGACTCATTAACAACCTGTGATATGCTAAAAGCAAAGAGGACTTCAGTATTTGCTGATGAAAATCAAAGACCGCAGTCTTCAGTAGGACCAATAGGAAACTCAGACTCAAAGGCATTGCTCAGTAATAAAAACCATGAAGACTCTGTTGTCTGTATATTTACATTTTAACTCCTTGCATTTTCCACATCTGAATTTGTATCCAGTCCTGTGTGATAGTGGAATATATGCCACAGTTTAGAACTGGTTCCCAGCAGTTCAGTCACAGCTAACAGAAACAAGACCAGTTCATACAGTGCATAGTAACCAAATCTCTTGCATGTTGGAGTTTGACCCAAGTTGGAAACAAACTGTATTCTTTCACCATACTTATTCAATCTGTATGCTGAGCAAATACTCTGGGAGGCTGGATTCTATGAAGAAAATCATGGCATCGGGGTTGGAACAAGACTCATTAACAACCTTTGATATGCAGCTGATACAACCTTGCTTGCTGAAAGCAAAGAGGACTTAAAATACTTACTGATGAAGATCGAAGACCACAGCTGTCAGTATGGGTTGCACTTCAGTTTAAAAAAGTAACTAAAATCTTCACCGTTGAACCAATAAATAACATCATGACAAATGGAGAAAAGATTGAAGTTGTCCAAGACTTCATTTTGTTTGTATCAACCATCAACACTCACGGAAGCAGCAGTCAAGAAATCAAATGACATATTGCATTAGGCAAATCTGCTGCACAACACCTCTTTAAAGTGTTGAAGAGCAAAGGAGTGAGTTTGAGAACTAAGGTGTGCCTGATCCAAACCATGGTATTTTCAATAATTTCATATGCATGTGAAAGTTTGAAAGTGAATAAGGAAGACCGTAGAAGAATAGATGCACTTGACTTATGGTGTTGGAAGAGAATATTAAAAGTACCATGGACTGCCAAAAGAACAAAGTAATCTGTATTGGAAAAAGTACAGCCAGAGTGCTCCTTGGAAGCCAGGATGGCCAGATTTCATCTCACATACTTTGGGCATATTATCCAGAGGGACCAGTCCCTGGAGAAGTCTATCATGTTCGGTAAAGTGGAGGGTTAGACAAAAAGAAGAAGACCCCAACCAGATGGATTCTCACAGGGCAGCAGCAATATACTCAAACGTAGTTACACTTGTGAGGTTGACACAGGATTGGGTAGTGTTTCATTCCATAAATTGGTACTGACTTGATGGCACCTAACAACAACAACAACAACAACAACAACAATCTCAGTAGCAGGAACCGATGATCCCAGGACTATCAAGAAAGAAGAGCATGAGCTGAGTGTGAGGTCCCTACCTAGAAAAGAGGTGATAGCAGTGGAGGTGGCAGAGGCATGGAAAGACAGAGTAGCTGCAGGCTTTAGACGCATGAACTGAATAAGGGTGAGGCCTTTGACAGAAGGCTGGATTGCAGAATGTAACCTTTGGGCATTCACAGACTGGCTAAAGGAGTTTTGTAACATTTGCCCAAGCAGGGCAGAGGCCAAGGGGCCACAGGGCTGAGAGGCCAACACCACCAGTGAGGCGTGCCTGCAGTACGTCAGAGAAGAGGTATTTCTGATTGGAGACTGCTGCATCTTGGGTAGTTTCTGCTCCTGAATTGTACCCTCTTCACTTTCCTAATAAACGCCAGCATCGCAAGTATTGTGATGAGTTCCATGTGGTCATGCGGTGGATCACCAGACCGGCATGTGAAGCAGAGAGTGCTACGGGAAGGGAAGGGTGGTTGGTGTCAGAATAGGGTCAAGAAGGTTGTAGAGTAGAGGCATGTCTGACCACTGCTTCATAGGAATCTGCCTTGAGCTGGTTTTGAGTTTGACTCTCCTTGTCCCTTGTGAAGCCAGGGGAAGTCAGGCATGGCCTCTACACCATATTTGCAGATAGTCATTTTAAAGACTAAATAAAACCATGCATCTAGAAACATCCATGTCTTCTACTCTGAGTATAGCTTCAGGCATGTAGTGAGACCTAAAAACAACAACAACAACAACAACAACTCAGCGATTACTACAGAAAAGTCAATCCTCAGACTGACAGGGTTACAGTGTCCCTGGCAGTGACTGGAGATTTTATCATAAACCTCTAGCAATGTTACTTAATATAACTTTGGCCTCTTTTGCTCATTTGTTAAAGGATACTACACAGGCCCAAAACAGAGGCCCCACATTAAAGCGCTTATTATAGTGGGTCACTGGGTTTCTTTTTCCCCAGGCAACAATGAAACTGCATTAACAAGCATTCACCAGGGCAAACCATAGGCAACGAACATTAGAATTTTGCAAAAATAACAAACCCTTAAAGAGATACATTACCACATAGGCCAGCCTTTAGGGAGTCTTGCACTTTGGCATACACTGAGCTGAGTAGAGTCAACACTCAGCTCAACATCTGCTCAGAGTACAGAGGAGAATTGCACTACACAACATTATGTGTTCTTATCTTTGTGATACCTGAGACCCAGCCTTGGAGAAGTAGCAGATGCCTCTCAGGTGTGTTAGCTAAGGACACATGGCCTTGGTCTGTTCCTCTTGCCTCCGGTTCACTTCCCCTCAGCCCCCACCAGCCTTGGTCTCCACTTGACTTCCTCCCCCTGTTGAATTTGATATTCTGTGAGCTTCTCCACCCGCACACCCTCTCCAAATCCAAGCTTTGGAATGGGTAGGATAAACAGAACCGATTGATTGCAAATGTAGTCCCAATCTTTAGAATGGGGGTCACAACTCCTGGATCTCAAGCTGTAATTCCCAAATGTTTCCCAAATGCTCCATGGGCTGGAAAGTGGCAGAGAAAAGGGATAGTAGTAATGGACAGCATGGTAGAGGGACACAGAACTAATTGAATTCCTGGGCATGACTTGAACGTGTTGAGTCAAAGCATAGATTTTCAAGGTTGACTCTTAAAGGCCATCTTGGCCACCATGATCTGAAATGTGAATGAGTCTTAAAAAATTTTTACTAATATGAAAGCAAGCCCACCTGAAGCAGCCCAATCCACTTTAGGAGTCCTCAATTGTCACATAAGATCCCTGGAGTTTTTCTTTCATATTGAAACCCTTTACGTATTAAATGAGCACCTGATGTGGTACCAGCCACTGGGGTACTATGGGGAACTGGGACAAAAGAGACACGTTCCCTGCCCTCATAGAGTTTATAATCTAGTTGGAGACACTGGTTACAATCAGACATCACTGATAGGTATGGGCTAAGTCCTCTGACGTAGTACCACCTAGGCTACAGGCAAGAGGCCAGGGAAAAGGGTAGATGGAAATACACTTCAGAAAAAAATGATGATGAACTGAGTTGTTATTGTTAAGTGTTGTTGGGTAGGTTCTGACTCATGTTGACCTTGTTTCCAAGGCTGTACATTTTTACAGGAACAGAAAGCCTCATCTTTCTCCCTAACAGTGAGTGGTTCTTGGGCTAGAACCACAAACTTGTGGTTAGCAGCCCAGTGCTTATCTTGATGAGCTGATAGCTGAACAACAAATGAAGTTAACCTGTAAGTGGGCTTCAAGCGAAAAGAAGTTTGTGGCAGGGGGGACCAAGATGTACTGAAGGAAACAAAAGAAAGTCAATGTGACTCCAGGGAAAGGCAAGTGGGAGGAGCCAGTAGGCCATGTAAAGATTGTTGTTTTTATTTTAAAAGTGGTGGCAGTGATTGAAGATGTGTGTATGTGTATGTGTATAGTTCCTTACGTTCATTCTCTGCAACCCAGACCTTTAGCTACTTGTTCTTGAACAGCCTGAATGACACAGCTGTCACCTTGCCTTAGTATCACCCATTATGTCTGCCACCCCCCAATCTGTTCCAGGCTCCAACATAGACTCCATGATGCTCTGGGTACCCAGACTCAAACCTGCCAAAGCCACAGAGATTCTGCTTCCTCCAAACACTTGCACGTTCAGGTGAAGCACCATGCCAAGGGAGCTCGGATCTGATTTCCACTGGGAATGCATCCACAGGAGATCGGAAGACATCAGCAGATACCTTCTTCCATCCCACCTCTCCTTTGTCCAATGGGGTATCTGAAGTTTAGTGGTTCCATATGGCCTGTCCGGAGATGCCCACATGTTGGACCACCAGCTATGCCTCTTTGTGGAGATATCACATCACTGCCTCATATTTGCTTCTTTTCCCCCATACCTAACTTCTCTCCTACCTCAGCCTCTGTCTGAAACATCCCAATAAAGCATTAGTACTTAAGCTTTAGGAGTCCTGGTGTGGCGTTGTGGGTTAATGCGCCAGACTGCAAATCCGTTTGAACTGCAAGGTTGGTGGTTCAAGTTCACAAGCTGCTCCTTGGAAACCCTATACAGCATCACTATGAGTTGGAACCAACTCAACGGCACTTAACAACAGCAACTTAAGCTTTGTTTTGTATCTCTGTGTTCTAGAGAACTTATATGTGAAAGATCATATGTAGGTGTGTATATGCGTATTTGAACATCGATGTCTGTGGATATGTACAAGCATGTACACGTGGATGTATTTGGTGAGGAGTGTGTTTTGAAAAACTCTCTTTTTCAAATGGCATACAGGAGGCATACAGTAGAGATCCTGGTGATGGATAATAGTAGTTTGACCTCCTTGTTGCATGTTTTTAGCCATTTTAGACTTCCTAAGACAGTACCTGGCATCCTAGTGTGGTGTTGTGGGGTAATGCGCTGGACTGCAAAGTCGTTTTGAAGCAAAAGATAGGCAGTTCAAGCTCACCAGCTATTCCTCGGTCTCTATGGGTTGGAACCAACTCAACAGCACTTAAAAACAACAAGACCGTACTCGGAGTCTGGTGTGGTGCTGTGGGTTAATGCATGGGACAGCAAAGTCAGTTTGAATTGCAAAATCAGTGGTTCAAGCTCACCAGCCACTCCTTGGAAACCTTAAACAGGGTTGCTATAGTTGGAACTGAATCGATGGCACTTAACAACAACAACAACAAGACAGTACTTGCGTAGTGGTTATGAGTTGGGCTGTTAACCTAAATGTCAGCAATTCGAAACTACCAGCCATTCCATGGGAGAAAGATGAGGCTGTCTGTTCCTGTAAAGATTTACAACCTCGGAAACCCTATATGGGGTCACTATGAGTCAGAACCAACTCCATGGCACACCACCACCATGAAGACAGTACTTACCTTCTTCTGGAACCCTATCTCCTTGAAGTTAAATACTTAGAGTCCTTCAAAATACAACAGCTATGAGTTTTCACAGCATCTTGTTCACTGCCATTTGGACTCTGTCGAACTTGTCAATATTGTTGTTGTTGTTGAGCACCGTTGAGTCGGTTCCAACCCATAAAGACTCTGTATAGGGTTTCCTAGGAGGGACTGGTTGACTTGAACCGCTGACCTTGTGGTTGAAGTAGACTTTGCAAGCCAGCACATTAACCCACAGCACCCCACCAGGACTTCAAACTTGTCAATACTCCCTTAAAATGTATTGCTTGGAATGAATAGGACAGTCCGATGTTCTCTGAGCAGTCAGAGAAGAAAACATTGTTATTTTCTTTATTTCTAACAGGTTACTTCCTGTAACATGGCCTAGTATTGAACCACCTTTTCCATATCACTTGAACTTCAAGTCTTCGAGCCACTCCTATAAACTTGTATTTAAAGAACATCTTGCTCTCTCTCAGTTTGTATTCTAGTTACTCTTATATTTGTTGTTATTGTTTTAACTGACATGTTGATCCAGGTATTCATTCCAATTAAATTCCGTTCTATTGCTTTTGGTCCATTGCCCCAGCCTGTAGCAAGTTTAAAAAGAGACGTGGTGCAGCGGTTAAGAGCAGGGACTTGGAAAACAGTCTTGGCTCGAATCCTGGCTCCTTCTCTTATTAGGTGTGTAATTTGGGGGTATTATTTGAGATCTCTAAGCTTAAATTTACTCATTGAAGAAATAAGTCTACAACAAGTACTGCTGCACAAGTCAGTTCTGTTGTACAATAATAAACATTCTCAAAATTTCAGTGGTTTACAGTGTCAGACATTTCTTTTTTACATGCATGGTTCTGCCAATTGACTGAGGTTTTGAGGACTTAGGTTGGAGTTAGGCTTCCAGCTGCATTCAATCTGCTCTACCTGAACCTCCAGGCTGGTGCCAGGCTAAAAGTACACAAAACACCTGGAGCTTGCTCTTCTTCTGCAGACCTGGTAGCAAAAGGAACCAAGTCAAATCCACAGAGCTTGTAAGAAGTATTCCCACAATGTCTGCTAAAAATCAATGACAAAAGCAAGTCACTTGACCAAGGCCAATATCAATAGGTTGGGATGGATACTCTACCTGTCTACAAAGCCACGTGGCAAAGAGGAGGATGTATAATTTTATACATGAAGTACTTAACACAGTGTCTGGTGCAGGATAAGCAGGCAGTATATACTAGCAATTGTCACTGTTCGTCCCATTGCTTTCATCCAACACGCCCACCATTTTTTCTAGCATTGGTTCATCCGTGTCTCTGCCTGTCTTCTGTTAATAAGGCAAATGATCTCTAACTGGTATGATCCATTACAATCCAATGCAGAGAAGGCAGGAATTCTCTAATGTTGCCATGAGCTCAGGGGAGCAAAAAGTGGGTACAGATAAACAACCAACCCCAAATAGGCAGAGACTAAGTTACATAGGATTCTGTGATGTTTGAGCCCATATTTTGTAGAGGTGGGGTATGTGCGTGTATGTGTTTAAGGGTTGTTGTTGCTGTTGTTATGTGCCATGGAGTCGGTTCCGACTCATATCGACCTTGTACAGGGTTTCTGAGGCTGTACATCTTTACGGGAGCAGAAAGCCTCATCTTTCTCCCACAGAACAGCAGGTAGTTTCGAACTGCTGACTGTGAGATTAGCATCCTGATTCGTAACCGCTACACTACCAGAGCTCCTTGCGTTTAAGGGTAGACCTTTGAAAATCTCTAGAAAATTTCTGGAGATTTTTGCTACTGATGTTGTTGTTGTTGTTAAGTGCCGTCAAGTCGGTTCTGACCCATAGCGACCCTGTACAGGGTTTCCGAAGGTGTAAATCTTTATGGGAGTAGAAAGCCTCATTTTTCTCCCACAGAGCGGCTTGTAGTTTTGAACTGCTGACCTTAAGGTGCGCAGCCCAATTCGTAACCACTACACTACCAAAGCTCCTTATTGGCTTTTAAAAAAAATGCTCAATGACCACCTAGATTGTTGTTGTTGTTGTGAAGTGCCGTTGAGTTAGTTCCAACTCATAGCAATCCTGTATAGGGTATCCAAAGAGCAGCTGATGGGTTTGAACTGCCTACCTTGTTTTTCACAGTCCACTGTTGATCCTGCAGTGCCACACCAGCAGTCCATCCAGGGATAAAAGGGAGGACAGGGTGACTGGAAAGAAAGACCAATGATTTGTTTTCAGGAGTAAAATCTGCCTTATCTCACCAGCTTGTTTTTGATATATTACCTGAATGTTAGTTCTCCTGAATGGCTCCATGGAAATATTTATGACAAGAGAGCAATTTTTTCAGTGTCATCATACGCTCTTATTTTTTTTTATATAAAGAAGTAGTATACATAAGCCTATGAAAAAGTGTTCACCCTCATTAGTCATCAGAGACATAGAAATTAAAACCACAAAGTGATGCTGCTACATACCTATCTGATTTTCTGAAATGAAAAATTCTGACAGTACAAAGTGTAGGTAAGGCTGTGGAGCAACAGAATTTCCATACACATCCCAGTGGGACTGCACATTTACACAACCACTTTGGAAAATTGTCTGGCAGTAACTCCTAAATCTGGACATGTACCTACCCTATGATCTATGAACTCAACTCCTAAGCATATACCTCACCAAAAATGCTTACATATGTGCACCAAACAACACATGCAAGAATTTCAACAGACTTATTCATAATAATGCAAACTAGGACTAGTCCAAATGTCCATCAACAGTAGAACGAACAAACAAAACATGTGCTGCACAGTGAAATATACTAATGTCGATGAAAATGAACAAATTAACTGCTACATGCATGAAGCTGGGTGAATCACATGAGATGTTGAATAAAAGGTGTCAGATATAACAGACTATAAGTATACGATTTCATTTACTATAAAGTTTAAAAGTAAGTGGAACTAGTCTCTTGTGTTAGAGATAGTAATTACCTATGGTGAGGAGGCAGGGCTAGATGTTGGCAGGAACCATGAGGGACTTCTGGACTGTTGGGGACATTCTGTCTCCTAATCTGGGTGGTAGCTATATGATAGCCTCACTTTGTGATGGTACATGAAGTTGGCCCTTACAAATTGTATACTTTATCTATCTATCTATCTATCTATCTATCTATCTATCTATCTATCTATCTATCTATATGTTGTAATGAAACATTGTTGTTTTAAGAATAATATATGATCATAGTTGAAAAATTAGGAAATAGATTTTTTTTAAACTCCCACATTTCCAACATCTGGAGACAACCCTGATAACATTCTACTCTTTATGCATCTAGATTTTCTTCTACATATTTTTATATTCGTACGTGTGTTTTCACCAAAATTGGATCTTATCACACATTCTGATCTATAGCCTGCATTTTTCTCTTGACGTTAAATTTATTGGAGGATATCTTTGCAACATATATAGTTCTATGGTGTTATGAGTTAAAGTGCTAGACTGCAAAGTCAGTTTGAACCACAAGGCTGGCGGTTCAAGCTCACCAGTCCCTCCTTGGAAACCCTATACAGAGTAGCTATGTGTCAGAACTGACTCGATGGCATTTAGCAAACATTAACATAGATAATTCTTTAGGCTTCAGAACACGGTAATTGCTTTTATGTTTGCATTAATTTCTCAGTTGTTGTTACTAAGTAAGTGCTTTTGAGTTGGTTCCAAATCATAGCAACCTTGTATAGGGGTTCTGAGGAGCAGCTGGTGGGTTTGAACTGCTGACCTTGTGGTTCAAACTGGCCTTGTGGTTGAGTGTTTTATGTCATTTTAAGGATTCTTAAGTAATACAGAAGCTTATAAAGTAAAAAGTCCTCGTCCTTGGAGACAACATACTTGAATGTGTATTTCTTTGATTAAAGTGTGGTTAAACACATATTCATATTTTTATTGACTGTATTTCTTCAGTGTGAATTGCCTATTCAGAACCTTTGCAGCTTTGTTTCTGTTGTAGTGTTTGTTTATGTTTCTTGTAGATATTAATCTTGTTTGTCTTATGTCAGAAATATTTTTCTCAGTTTTGCCATTCGCCTTTCCATTTTGTTTATGATACCTTTTGATGCATAATTTCATTTCTATATATTTATGTTCCTAAATATTTATTTTATAGTTTCTCCCTTTGGGCTTTAAAAGACCTCCCACATACCCAGATTTCATAGTTAACTCAAATCTCCTCATATTTGATGGTATCTGTTTTTTTTTTAATTTCTTGAGATTTTTTTTTTTTTTTTGTGGTCTGGATTGACAAGTAAAATGATTCTAGTATCATTTATTTATGTAGTCATTATTTCATATGATTTTAGAATGCCATCTTTATCACATAGTAAAAATCTATATGGTCATTATGCATTGGAACTAACTTGACAATATCTAGTGACAACAACACAAAAATACACATACTCTTGGACTATCTATTCTATATTATTGTTCTATCCGTTCTGATAAAGAGTCCGCATACATATTTCAATTCAATGTTGCATTACATTTTAATATCTGAAAACACACATTTCCTTTCTAATCCTTTCTTTTTATTATCTGCTTCGCTGTCCATATGCATCTGTTCTTTCTGATAAATTTTAAAAGCTACAAAACTAAATCCATTTGCATTTCAGTTGCAACTCCATGAAATATGTAGGCTAATTTGGGGGAGAAATGCCATCTTTTCAATAAATACAGAGTATGAGAGAACAGAAACCGCTAAGAACACGGGGAAGTACTAAGAAAGACAATTAGACGATGGATGCAAAAAGTTCCTGTACTGGATTGTACAGAAACAGAGAAAGAGATAAGACCAGATAGTTAGGTTGTGGCCCACTGCACTTGGATTTGTCTTAGAAGCCGTGCCAAGTACTTTGAGAGAAAAATTTATCTCCCAGACACCACTCGAGCTAATGAAATTGGAGAGATGACAGAAGTCAGAACCCGGTGACTGTTCAGGCGTGTGGGACAAGAGAGAGGAGGTTAGGACAATATTGCAAAGGTGTCAGGCTCATCTGACAAGGAGAAGCTGCTGCCAGCTACAGAAACAGGGAAGACAGGAAATAGCTCTCCAGAGGCAGGGGGGATGGCCAGCTCAGGTTTAACAGGCTGGACTGAAGAGATAAGACTGTGTCTCTGTGGAGATGCTCTGAAGGAGACTGGAGAGCTGGAGTTTCCTGAGGATGGGGATTAAAACTAATCCAGAAGTTGGCACACAGGAAACTCTCACCAAGTTTCTGAGACATTGAACTCAGTGATGTATGTGTGAGAGGGCTGAGTAAAAATGGAGGATGTGTGCCTTGGACCTTGCTGAACATCACATTTGCTCACCCTGCCCTGGAGTCAGTTGACTCTTGCAGATCCTAACGGACCAGGATCTGCTCCTGTGGTTTAAGAGACGGCACATCTTGACTGGTGTAGACAGCTTCATCTTTCTCCCACGGAAAAGGTTGGTGGGTTTGAACTGCCAACCTTACGGTTAGCAACTGTGTTTAACCCACTGTATCACCAGAGCTCCTTATTATCATTACAAGATGGGACTAAGGGTAGGAAGACAACTAGAGTGAAAAAACGGAGTTCATTTAAAAAATAACTGTGAGCAGAATGGTTGTGATCCTGAGCAAAGAAAACTGGCCACCCCAAGTCTAAAATCATGATTCAATATGGACACAAATGCATGTCCCCAGGATAACACTGTAGTACATTTAGATGGTCCTTAGAGTCTAAAAGATTTCAAATCACTTTCTTATTTCATCATAGTAACATTTCTGAGGGTGGGAAATGCTAGATAGCTCCTACCAGCAAGGAGTGGTTCTGGTTCAGCTAGAAGTTGCAGTCCTGTAGACCTTATTGCTTATATTAGCAAAAGAAAAATATATCAATTTGAAAAGTGTTATCAGAGGGAGGGGAAGCTAGTGTTTGGAAGTGTGGTATGTCCCCTGGAGTCTGTATTCATCCCAGCACTTTATGGTTTACCATCAACATAAGAGGTTGTATGCACAGAATTATGTACAATGGCCCTAGCAAGTAAGTGAGGGAGTTGTCAATACATATTTTTGACTCTGTGTGAATTTCACCTTTGGCAATGACTTCCAGACTTTAATCCTTTCATGAACTGTAATGTCATCTCAATCATTATGTCCCAGGCCCTGCACATATTTCTTTCACATAGTTTTATCATATCATTTTATAACACTCCAGTTACTGGGAGTCTATTGTTGTTAGGTGCCATAGAGTTGATACTGACTCATAGCAGCAACCTTATGCACAGCAAAACGAAACACTGCTCAATCCTGGGCCAA
>NW_006408524.1:17083965-17101969 GCF_000296735.1 Chrysochloris asiatica
CTGGAAGCTCATCTGAAACCTGTCCACCATGGGTGACCCTGCTGGTATTTAAAATACCCGTGGCATAGCTTTCAGAATCACAGCAACTCACAAGCTACCATAGTATGACAAAATGACAGAAAAGTGGTGGCTTGTGAGTGGTGGAGTCTATTATCTGGGTTAAATTCAGAAAGATTACATCACATAGGTGGAAAGGATGCTGTTGGGACTCTAAAGTCTGTTGCCCCCAAAACCTTTCCTCACTGCTAAAAGGAGAAACATGTGGTGGCTGAAGTAACAGACTCTGGAGCCAGACTTTCTGCATTCAAATTGTAACTTCATTAATCCCCAGCTTAGCGACCTCAGAAAATAAACTTAACCTCTCTGAACTTCAGTGGCCCCATCTGTAAACTGGAGATAAGAACAGTACCTATCTCAAGGGGTTATATTTAGGTATTGTTAAATTAGGTTGATATAAATGAAGGGTTCAGAATAATACATAGCCTCTTATAAGTCCTCTGTAAATACGATTGCTGTTAGGTTACACTGAGTAAATCCCAACTCACAGTGAGCCCATGTAATGAAGTAGAACTGCCCTATAGGGTTTTCTTGGCTGCAGTCTTTCTAGAAGCAGATCATGACGTCTTTTTTTCTGCCGAACCATTGGGTGGGTTCAAACTGCCAACCTTTTGGCTAGTAGTAGTCAAGCATTGAACTTTTGAGCCACCAGGTTGCCTTCTTTAAATATTAGCCATTTACATACTTTTCCAGTTGGCTAAGTACTGAATAAACTACCCAAATCCATGCTGAACAATGACTCATATATCTCTTGTCTAGTAGTTCAATATTTTGTCCTACTACTATACTTTTGATCAAGCATGTGTATATTCATAGTAATGAACTGTGCGTAATTTGGGTAACAACATAGTTGGAGAAAACAGAAGACTACATCCTTCAATTTAATTAATTTTGTTCTGTGGATGCTTTTGTAGGGAGTGTCGGATAGTTATACACACAGACACACATGAATGGGCTGTGCATTACTGACATGCCGCTTCAGATCATGTCACTAAAGACTGTTCTGGGGACCCTGAGAGGAGTGAAGAGTGACCACAATTAGTCAAGCAGTGACACCAAAGCCTCTTAGTGTGAGGAGTCCTGTCATCACTACTTCAAAGATGAATGAATGAAGATAATCATGGGTACCATGATTGCGAGCCTGTTGTGTGCTCTCTTGTGCTATGCTCTTGACAGATAGCATCCTAAAGTCGGTATTATTATTCTTACCTGGGTACGTCCAAGAGTATTGATACTAGGGGTTCTGTTCTTACATGCCCTGTTGTATTCCAGACAAAACATATTTAAACTCCTCTCTGCAACCAGTGAAGGGATTCAGGCAATTTCTTTCAGTAATACACTCATCTTAGTCTTGTTAGGATGCCAAATGAAAAAATACACCAAAAAAAAGCATAATTTTAGTGCCATTGGGGGGATGGAGGTGGGGAATGGTTTTGAGGTCAAGGCTCATCGAATTTTTAACAAACTCAAATAGACATCATTAAAGCTCTGCAACAAGTTTGTGGGAATGCTTTTTTAGATGGAGCAAATATTTAAGGAAGGTCAGAAAGCCCTGAAGGATGAGATAAGAGACAAAATTCTCTTAACTTGGATGAATGAAACAATTGTGGCAGAAGTCCACATACGGTTGGAAGAAGATGGTAGAATTACCACTAATGTGATAGCTACTGAAGTTGGGCATCTCACACAGCTCAGCATTTTCAGTTTAAATTTGACTAATAGGAGTGATTGGTGTGGCACTGTAGGTTAATTAGTCAGACTGCAAAGCCGTTTGAACTGCAAGGTCGGTGGTTCAAGCTCACCAGCTGCTCCTCGGAAACCCTATACAGTCTTGCTATGGGTCAGAATTGACTCGACGGCACTTAACAACAACAGTGACTATCTTGGCCTCCTGGTGGGGCACTGTGGGTTATGCGCTGGACTGCAAAGTCGCTTTGAACAGCAAGGTTGGCGGTTCAAGCTCACCAACTGCTCCTTGGAAACTATACAGTTGGAACTGACTCGATGGCACTTAACAACATCTTGGCCTCAGCTAGCTTTTGCTCAGGGGGTGCCAAAAGCATCATGCAATTATCAGCTAGCTCAAAAAGCTGGTCTTCCCATCAGATTTTTAAGCAAGATCGAAGCTAATGATGATGATTTTGATGGAAAAATCATAGCTGGGGGCCAGTCTTAGATTTACTAATAGGATCTACAATTAAAAGAGTGGCTTCGAAGCAGTATGGCAAGACCTGGGGACTCTTGGGCCTAGAGTCAGTGACATAGGCACAGGGTACTAGAGTGGAGAGTGAAGTGTTCAGCTGATAAAAAGAGAGGGCATATGCACAAGAACACCCACACTTGTAGATAATACCCACTTGACCTGGCTTCAATGACTGGATGATCAGAGCTCAACCAAGAGAAGAAAGAAGAGGAAAAAAAGAGTAATCTGATACAATTTGATGAACCTGACCTACACCTATGGATGTAGTAGCTCAAAAGAGGGAACAAATCCTTACAGCAAGAATCAATCCCACCCCTTCCACACAGCGTAGACAGGGATGGGCAACTTGGACATTGGCTACCCAAAATGGGGGGTGGGGGCGCGGGGGAGGAGGCTACAAAGGCAAGAAGTGACTGGCTTACAAGCTTTCAGGAGGGAACCTAGAGCCAGGGAAGCAGTGATGCCTGAGATGGAGGCAGAGACGATGACGTGGAGCGATGGAGCAGCTGGGGACTTTAGAACCAGAGAGGGAGAGGGACTGTGTGCTGAAGACCAGGGGGAGGGGCGTGGGGGATATGCTTGCAGTGTATACCCTTTGGTTGGTTGATGATGCATGGAGGGGATTGTAACCATGGCAATGAAATGATATACAATAGAATGAATGTAAAACTAATGTTCTCCCATGTAAACTATCACAGAACTCACAATAAAACATTAAAACAAAACAAAACAGTGGCTTCGAGGGTATCTGCTGAGTCCATGAAACTCAAGGCAGAGAGGTCAGCTGAGGAGGTTATGGAAATTGTTTTTTGGGATTCCAAAGGGGTCCTCTTGATACACATTCTTGAAGGACACAGGACCATAAGGCAGGGGCTTATTATAAAGAATTTTAAGAAAATAAAAAACTACACTGGTGAGAAAAAGGCCAGGGAAGTCGCATTGAGGGATACCCTCCCCCATCATGACAATTCAGCTGCTCATTCTTCCAGGGTAACAAGAATTTAGTTGGGGAACCTTATCCCATCTGCTCAATAGCCCTAATCTTTCTGTTCCCCAAACTCAAAGACCATTTCAAAGGAACATTTCAAAATATGTTAGTCCTTTCGTGTTTAGATGTGGTGTAACCATGGTATAAATCAAAGAGCTCACAATTCTTCAGGGACAGGCTAAGGAGATAGTTCAAAGGTGCATAGATAGACCTAGGTGGGGGATAACCTAATAAACAATAGCTCCACACTTGGTATTTTTGTTTCATAAAGGTTTCTATGGCTTTATAGCAAAAATTTTTGACCCACCCTCATATTTTAAAGATGACCAAATTGGGGCTTGCCGAGGTTAAAAAATACGTCTAAGGTCAACCTACTAGATGGAGTAAGTATTCAAATCTAGTCTTCCTAACACCAAAGTCTTTATGCTCCCCACCCCAATCATGTTATTCTAACCAAAACTAACAGAAGAAAAAAATAAATAAAATGGCTAAGATTTATGGATGATAAAAGCTACTGTTATGAACTTTGAAAGGGGAAAAATGAGCCAGTTCAACATTGGTTAAGTGAATATTTTTACTATGAATACCCTTTTTTCCTTATTTTTCATGGTATCCCAACACAAGAGAACAAAGGGTCAGACCAAGTTCATGGCAAGTAAATTTAGAAAAAATTAAAGAAAATATTTTTGACCCCCAGCATAGAGTCCTTTTATGAAGTTCCATATGATAAAATGTTACAGAGTTGGGTATCAGGGATGTTGTTTTTAAAAGCAATTTGGTTCATTTAACAACCGGCAACATTGTTGTCTGTAGATTGAGCTAAGTTCAACGTCACCAAACCACCGGCTTCAGGGCTTGAACTAATTTCCATAGAGACCAACAAGGAAAATTTTCTTCCCTTTCCTCCTTTTGCCATTGATCACATAACCCAAAAAACCAGGGACACTGCAGGCCTTTTCAACATCCTCAGGAACGCCAGCTTCCCAGCAAGACCAGAATGCCACTAACTTCCCATCGACCCAACGTAGCAAACCCCACTCCTTGCAGATGTAGCTAATCCAGTCACTGAAGGGTTACCCTGTCCAAATCCAGCCACAAAGTGAAAACAGAGCAGGGTCTTTGTTTATTGATTTACCTAGGACCCTCAGACTGGCAAAAGAAGAAAAAAATAACCCGGCACAAAATAAATGTTCGAATTCTTTTATGTAAACAAGATCGAGACCAACTTGGCTGTACAAAGCAATTCTTTGCATGTAAAGGAAAAAATAGCTCCCTTGAGGAGGAAGGAACCCCAGCTCCCTCCTCCCCACCCTTCCCCCAGTCATTTTCAGAAGTCACTGCTTTTCTGCCAATGAATGTCTTATTCAGGGTCCCTGTGTGGAAGACTGCAGGCAATGAGCTAACCCCCACGCCCTCCACCCTATCCAAAATGCTTTCTGATCAAGATAAAGGCTATGAAGTTTATGCTGAAAGTCAGTATTATTGCAAATTATCTCCATAAAAAGGAAAAGCTTTTATCCCAAAATCTAAGTTTCCTATTTCTTTCTGTGGGGCTCCGACCAGTCCCAAGCTGCTTTTATGTGGGTTTAGAAGTGGGCTAAGGGATACCTAAAAAACTGTAAACTCTTTTATCAACTATCTATATGATGGATGGCCTTTTGGATGTAAACCTTTAATGCATGAGTCTTGGGAACTTAGTTCACCTTTTGGGACCAAGGAAGTGAATCTGAACTCTGAGTTCAATCCTTATTCATGTCAAACTCCTAGTGACTTCAGCAGAACATCAGCCAAGTTGGATCACATGACCGGGCTTTGTTAGCCAGCTTATCTATAGATAGGGACATTTTAAGGAAAACAAGATTCTAGTCCAGTGTTCACACAAACTCAATGTCAACACAAATGAAGATGCTCAAGTTTCAGAAGACCTGATTTCCTGTGGGAAAAGGCTTCGCTTCCATACAGGCCTCAGTTTCTTAGTGCATTAAAAATGAAGGCTGGATAAATCTCTCTAGAAAGCCCTTTTTCCCAGTGGAGCCAAGCCAGCAGGTCATCAGGCACGGGGCGGGAGGATATTTGTAAAGCTCCATAGCTCCAAGTAAGGTTCTTGGAGGGAACAAATACTTTATGTTGGCTATTAACTGAAAAGTTGGTGGTTTCAACTCACCCAGCAGAGCTATGGAAGAAAGACCTGGAAATCTGTTTCCATGAAGATCCAACAAACAGCTAAGAAAATCCTATGGAACAGGTATTCTGTAACACATGGAATCGCCATGAATCAGAATAAATGAAACTGCAAGTTATACATCCAAGTGTGAGAGGAATATTTGGTCTCATTGAAGTTCCCCCATTTATTGGAGTGTTGTTGTTGTTGTTAAGTGCCATCGAGTTGGTTCCATCTCTTAGAGACCCTGCATAGGGTTTCGGAGGAGTGGCTGATGGACTTGAACTGCCAACTTTGCAGTTCAAATCGACATTTCAGCACATTAACCCAAAGCGCCATATAAGGACTCCTTTATTGGGGGGTGGTGGTGGTGGTGTGCTGTGGAATCTGTTCCAACTCATAGCGAGGTTTCTGAGGATGTAAATCTTTATGGGAGCAGAACGCCTCATCTTTCTCCCGCGGAACAGCTGGTAATTTCAAACTACGACCTTGAGGTTAGCAGCCCTAGTTACAACCATTACACTATCAGAGCTCCTTCTTTATTGGCGTATTCAGTGAAAAAAAGAATAGAAAAAGATTCTTATTTCTGACTCAATGCTACTTTTTTGACTGAGAATCCAAATGCTGAGGGTGATTTTTTTGTTGATACATATGTTAGGAGTGCTGGTATAGAGCCTTAGGATAAGCACTCATCCTCATGGTCAAGGTCTGTTTGAACCACAAGGCTGGCAGTTCAAACTCAACAGCCACTCCTAGGAAAGCCTATATAGAGTTGCTATGAGTCGGAACCGACCAGACAGCACTTAACAACAACAACAACAATGTTAGGAATGCACTTCATGGATTTACTTGATAAATAAATAAATTTGAAAATTCACTTAGTAAGAAAAATTCTTCATGAGAATATGTAGGGCGTCCATATATGCCACACTGAGATGCCGGTGGTGACAATATCATCTTTCCCATCTAATTGCTCATCATTTCACTGCTTGGTAAGGAAAGCTGCAGGAACACAATGGCCTGGATATGTAGGATGGAACAGAAACCGAAACACACATTCTCTTCCTACCATCCTGACATCCAGTTCTCCTCTTTTACCATCCTGGCACCCAGTGGATGTAAGAGACAGGTATAAGGAGCATGTCCTCGTGCAAATTCCTGGTACTTCACCTTTTCAGATCTCTAAGGCATTAACGAACTGGGGCACCTCAACTTTCCTATCTGGTGATGATATTAACCTAGTAAAATGAGTGGTTAAAAACTCAGCTACAGAAATGTGGGATGCTCGCATAATTGTGCACATAAGGATGTATTCATAGCCAGCCTCAATTACACAAAGGATGTGAAGCAGAATGACTATTTATTCTCAAAGACACAGTCAGCGCTTTCCAGGATGGTTATTAACTTGACCCAAACTAGAGGATGCAACAAGCCTGGGACAAAACCAGCGAAACAGTTAATCCCAGTATGTCAACAAGCCCTACCTAGCTGCAAGGCTTCAGTTGGAAACTGCTCCAGTGGTAAGGACATTTTGTTTTAGCAATTCTGCCGTAGGACAAACAGTGTCTAATGTGGGTTAGTGTTCCTTTTTATTCACTGTGACGTCTGTCTTAACCACAGACATCAAGATATCTGTGAGGTTAGCTCCTCCCGGGCTTAACAAAAAGGAATGAGATGATTATGGAACCCTATGGGAATGTGAGGAAGGACACATGGCATTTCCTACCAAAAAGTTACCAATCTCTAAGGCAATTCTTAGCAGACAGGCCAATTTGCATTAGAAAAATGAGGGGGTGGAGCGGGAATCAGAATGGTATATTTTCTTTAGTGTATACACTAAAGAATATTTCTTTATTTCAAATCTAGCCAATGATGCAAACAATTAACTAAGTGAGACAGATATTTAATGAATATGGGTATCTTTTAAGCCAAGGAACTCTACCAGACATTTCTGATTCATATCTTACAGACAAGAAAACAGGTTCAGAGATGTTGATTAACTTTCCAAGTCACAGATCAAGATGTAAGATCTGGATTTGTACCAATAGCTATGATTTTATTCCAAAGTTGATGCTCTTCGCACTATGTACTATTAATCAAAGCAGAAGGCTAGATCTTATACATCAGCAACCTTAAATACAAACTCTCAATCTGAATAATAAACCTAATACTGTCCTTATTGCCCCCATTTACAGTGGCTGATAACAGTGAAAGTCAGAGAGGTTAAGGAAGCTTATACATTCTACAAATATTTACCAAGTACCTAACCTCTGTCAGTCACTAATCTGCGCTCAGAAAATTCAGTGGTGAACAAAGTAGAAAAAATCTCTGATCCTAATAACTCCCAAGTTGTCAACAATCCAAATCCTTTTAATAGGAGAAGAAATAAATATATTGTGTTATACACATTCAAGGTAATTTTTCTTAGCATTAAAATGAAATGAATTAGTGACACACATCATAAAACAACATTCTGCTGAGAGAAAGAAAAGAATGTATACTATACAATTTCTTTATGTGACATAGAAGAATAGAGAAAGCTGATAGATGGCACAATTCAGGGAATTATTTACTACGGCTCTTCTAGCCAAAGGCCCTCTGTAACTCCCACTGAACAACTGGATAGGACCATGCAGACTGGTGTATTTCTTCAACGGCTGATGGGTCTGGGTAAGGGAAGGCAGGGAAAGATGCTGACAGGATTATAGGATTCAGTTGTGAGTGGTTGTTAACAGGGTTAACTGTAATTACAAAATCTTAGCACTCAAACGTGGATATTGGTTACTTTTGCAATCCTGCTTGGTTTCTAATAAGCCATCTCAGAAGCAGGAAGGGGAAATTTCACTACCATCAAGAAAGAAGAGCCAAGATCTAGAACTGAGTGCCTTCAGGCTGAGTCTTATGGAAGGGTAACATGCTCTTTGGACATTTATGTTGTTAAGTGCTGTCGAGTCAGTTCCAACTCATATCCACCCTCTATCGGATTACCAAGGAGTGGCTGGTGGGTTTGAAACATTGAATTGTGGTTCGCAGTTCATTGCTTACCCTACAGTGTCACACCAGGACTCCTTGGGCATGTCTCAGCAGCCCTAAATGAGTTTGGTCGCATTGGTTGAGCAGAGCAGAGGCCAAAGTGCCATTAGTCTGAGAGACCAGTGACCAGAGAGAGGTCTGCCTGCAAGCATAGCTGGGAAGAGGCTGTCCTGACAGAAAGAAGAATTGTGTATTGAGCATTTCTGATCCTGAATTATAACTTATTAACTTGCCCCAATAAAGCCCATAGTCTTGTGTATGACCTGTATGTTCTGTGTGGTCACCACAATGAATGATAGAACTTAGCAGAAAAGCAGAGGAGGAACCAGGAGAGGAAGGATTGTCAGTAGAATTGGTAAGGAAGTTTGAAGAACAGGGGGCTATCTGGCCTCAGCCTCTAAGAAATTGGCTTTGGCTGATGAGTTTGATTCTCCTTCCTCTTTGTGAAGTCAGATATGGTTGGACACTGTCCCTCTGCTTACTTTTACATACAGCGGTCACATCACAATGATTGCCTGTTGGGAAAAGGGATACTGATAGAAAAGAGATATGAGAGAATTTTCAGAAGTGAAGGAATTTTCTATATGCTGATTTGGGTGGAAGTTATGTCTTGCACGACTCAACAAACTTGACATTTAAGATCTATTCATTTTACTCAATGCTAAAAACAAAACTAAACTAAAAATAGGAAAATCAGAGGAGAGAAGAGTCCAGACAAAGACATCAGCAAGAGCAAAGGCCGTAGCATGAGGGGAAAAGATTGACATGTTCCAGGAAATGAAAAGCAACTAGGTGGGGTTGAAGCATCACGACAGTCCCTTGTTTTCAGCTATCTGCTTTATGAGCTTTGCTTAATTCATGTGGTAAACAGGAGCAAAATGTGGTCTATTCTTTTCCATCCTAGGCTGTAACTTAATGAGTGGTCCTGAGTGAAATATGGACATTCACCCAAATGTGTGTCTACAGTTGTATGTCTTTGCTGAGAAATATAAAAAAGAATAAGTATATGACGCATCCATCTGCAAGATTTCAACAACCTTGTTTATAGCGTCCCGTATAGGGTCATGCTGAAGGGAGCATGGTGGCTCCATAGGATAAGCGCCAGACTTCGAAACACAAGATCTGCGGTTCAAGCCCGCCAGCTGCTCCACAGAAGAAAGATGAGACTTTCTGTTTCTGCAAAGGTGTAAAGCATTGGAAACCCTATACAGGGTTTCTATGAGTCGGAACGGATGCAACAACACTCAACAACAACAACAACCGGGGCATGCCAAACCTGGTTGTCATATGTGAAAAGGGAGTGCTGCTTTTAGTTAGAAATTGCCTTAAAATTTCCTTGGGTGTGTTTTGTACAATCGTCCTATAAAAGGCTACCCACTTAGTTTTTAAATGAGTTCAGAAAAATGTTCTGCATTGCATAGATAGCAGTGATGGAGAAAATAGCTTCGTCAGTTATTGGTTGCCTATGAAAGATTTTACAATTTGAAGTAATTGACTTAATCAGGAGCTTGGAATCGACCTGGAGGCACTTATGAGAGCATACTTTTTTTTTTTTTTTAAATAAATGTTTTATTGTGAATTGTGTGATAGTTTACATGGGAGAACATTAGTTTTACATTCATCTATCGTACATCATTTCATTGCCATAGTTACCATCCCATCCATCAGAGCATACTTTTTCGTGATGGATGCTGAGACTCTAAAGTCCCTGGGGGGTGAGAATGGTTAATGTACTTCACTGCTAACTGGAAGATTGGAGGATCAAGTCTATCCAGAGCTGCCTCAGAAGAAAGACGTAGCAATCTACTTCCAATAATCAACCCCTGGAGTAGAAATTTTGTAACATAAAGAAGGGAGTAGTTAATCTTACATTCCAGGAACAGAGGATCCTAGGACCAGAAAGGGAGAAGAGCATGAGCGGCACGTGGAAGTGATTATAATTATTGCAATGAAACAAAATATGATAGCGATAGAGTGAGTATGAAACCGATGCTCTCCCATGTACACTATCACTCAATTCACAATAAAAACTTAACAATAGTTTAAAAAAATCAGCCACTGAAAATGCTATGGAGTGCAGTCCTACTCTGCACACATGGGTGGCACATTAACAATTGCTTGGTTAATGAGTTACTACGACTCTGCCGTGTGTTGAACACTGGAAAAGACACTTTCTCTTCTACGTCTCCTCACAGCCTTGTAGGATAAGATTGTGTCTCCACTTTGTATATAAGAAGAATGGAGTTAAAGTATGTGCCATAGATCATAACAGCAAGCAGAAGATTCAAGATTTGAACTCCAAGCTGTCTAATACCCCAAACCAGCCACAATGCTCCTACCCAACACTAAGAAAGGCAGATCTTTTTTGTCTAAATTATTTTTTCTCAAGGATCAAATTTACTTGCCCTCTTAGGACCTCCACTGTGAAAGGAAGACCGTATAAAATGATCTCCCTGGGCCCTGTGAACTCTAGCCCTGCCAGAAGTTTAATGTGGTTTTGAGGCCAACATAGGGCTGGTTTCACAAAATAGCTTAGGAAGAAAAAAGTACCTTTATAGCTTCGCCTTTACTAGAACTTTGAATCAACTGCCTTCATTTTACTATTAAAAAAAAAAAAAATGGCTCCCTACCAAGCCCACCACTTCCTTTTTTACAAGTTCATGCCATGTTTCTGAGAGATGCATTTATAACTAAACAAACTAGAAGGAAAAAGAGAAAAGGAAGGCGGAAAACAATTTTACTAAATTTAACCATTTTGCTAAATTTAACGATGGTTTTCTTTGAAAATATTGATTTAAAAATGCTTCTCCAATTTGAACCACGAGGTCCATGGTTCAAACTCACCAGCCACTCCTCGGAAACCTTATACAGGGTCACTATGAGTCCGAACCTGCTTGATGGCACTTAACAACAACAACAACAATGTACTAAGCAGACAAATTTGAAGTGATAAGGAATAAGTTGGATTTCTCACAATTTGGGTCTTTACACACTTAAAATGTGAAAACTGAAATCTCACTAGCCCCTCAAAAAGCAGAGTGGTGCCAGGACTGTCTGGGTAAGCGTTCAGATTCAGTGATGAGCAACCACTAAATCTGTGCCAGGCAGAATGTCAGACTTGAGGCAGAAAGATGACGAAGATATAATCCTTGGCCTGCAAGCTCCTGGTCTTCTCCGGAGATCTTTGACTCTGTTTCTACCTAAACAAGTAAGACTAATGACATTCATAATCCTGGCACACAGCCTCAGCTTTCTCCCAAGGAACAGCTGGTGGGGTTGAACCTCGTGTGGTTAGTAGTCCAACACCTAACCCATAGCGCCACCAGGGCTCCTTCCATCGAGTTTACAGCCTTAGAAGCACAGTGGGTCAGTCCTACTCTATCCTATACGGTTGCTATGGACTGGAATCAACTGCATCACAATCCATTTGGTTTGGGTATATCTCATTCATAGTAAGGGTGACCCAGAGATGATCTTGACTTCTCAAAACTTCTACAACACTTAGCAACAACAATATAGAAGTAACTGTTTGAAAATGTCTGTACTTGCATATTAGTAACAAGAGACTTGCAACCACCTCCAAGTGTGTGGATGCATCAGGATGTTGAACATAAATTAATTTAAGAATCATTGATCTAGTGGGAATTGAGGCTCAAGTTCCAGCTGCTGCATGTAGGCTATATGAACTGTACAGTGTGTGGTGTGAATGATGGGCCCTAGAATTGTGCAATGAGACAGTCCTATGAAGTTGGCCCTTGGAACCAACTTAGAAACTCCTACACACCAAGGCTGACCAGATTAAGCTTCCACCCAACAACCTTCTCTCTGGCTTAACAAGATGAACTACTCTCTACAATGAAGTCCCCTAACCCGAAACCTGGCTTTGTAGAGAAGAGAAAGGCAGGAAGGTTGATCTCCACACTAACAGGTCTTAAGGACTATTTAATTTCTCATGAAACTGAGATCAGTAATATAGAGGGTGACTCACTACTAGTGGAGCAAGAGCTAAAGGGGAGAAGGTGTATCCCCACCCCCTTACTTTCTGTTGTGAAAGGAAAGTAGGACCCCCACAAACCTAGGGCAGATAGCATGGAAGACATTCTGTAGCAGAGCACTTGCAAAAAAGTTTAGTGAGTGTTGGAGCAGGGAGCTGGGGTAATACAAGAGCCCCGCTCAGGGACAAGAGGCAGCCCGCTCCTTCTCTAGTAAGTGTGTGATCTGGAGATAGACAGCAACTTGTCATAAGCTTTCCTGTTTATTAAATGGCTTTTAAGACAAGGTGGTAAGAGAGTTTATGACTGGGTGCATTGGGCTCACCAGTGAGAAATTTCCTTCTTTAATAGAAGTTAAGGAGTCCTGGAGTGGTGCTGTCAGATAAGCACTGGACTGTGAACCACAAGGTCAACTGTTCAAACCCACCAGTCACTCCTTGGAAACCCTATACAGGGTCTCTATGAGTCAGAATCGACTTGATGGCACTTAACAACAACAACAGCGATAGAACTTTAAGGATCCCTGGTGGCACTGTAGGATAAGCACTGGACAGCTAACCTCAAGTTTGGCAGTTCAAATTCACCCAGCCACTCCATGTGAAAAAGATGAAGCTTTCTGCTCCCATAAAGATTTACAGCCTCAGAATCCCTCTCCAAGGTCCCTAGGAGTCAGAATCAACTCAGGGGCAGCGGGTTTGGTGGTTGGTTTAATCTAAGTTAAGAGAAGTACAAAATGAGTCTGTTTCCCCAATGCAGGAACCTAGACACTTTGGGCCACATCCTTGATGTACCCTCATTGGAGTGTTCATAGGGCTAGAGGCTGCCTAAGAACATTTCACTGCAGTTATAATCACTTCCATTTTCCCCAACAAGCTGTTCAAATTTCGTTCAAGGTGGAAGCCGCAGAAAGATGGATTTACCCTGTCAGCAGGGACTCTTAAAGTCCTACCATTCACTAAGCAAAGAAACGTGTGCCTGCCATGGGCGGCTGATAAGGGAAGTGGACACAGAATAAACTCAGCCCAGCCAGCTGACAAAGCTCAAAAGCTGCCTTGAGAAAACCGCAACTCCTGGACCTTTGCTTTAGGCAGACAAAGACTGCAAGCTTTGTCCGATTACCAGGCGGTTCCTGTCAGCAGGAGGAATGCAGTTCTGAATTGCTGCTCCTTTTGCAGAATCAAGACCAGAAAGTTTACCTTGTGGGTAATTTTTCTTATAGTGAACTGAGAGCAGAAGCTGCGACGCCCACAAAAATTAACCTTTCACCTCCAATGCCCCACCCACCTCTCTACCCATAAACCAATCAAATCAGCCTCTACAATCTCATTCATTTTAAGGAGTAGACCATGATGTCTAAATAACGGGGAACTTCGTCATACATATTTCAGAAATGGATAACCACCAACCCTTCTTGGAATCCTCAAACAGTTGTCTGTCATTCCGTCAGTTCCAACCTCATGTGGATCAAAGTAGAACTGTACTCCATAGGGTTTTTCATGACAAATTATTTGGAAGTTAATTACCTCTGGCTGGACTTGAACCTCCAACTTTTAGTAGTAGAGCACAGCACCATTTGTACCACCAGAGACTCCACTGGAACACTAAATATGTGCTTAATGAGAGTAGTAGGACTTTCTCATCTGGAGCAAAGCACAACAGAGAAAATCAAAGACTCAAAGAAACAATTAGTCCAAATAACTAATGGTCCACATGAACCTCCATTAGCCCGAGACCAGAAAAAACAGATGGTCCCCAGCTACAAGGACCAACCTCATGACCAGGATTACAATAGAAGGTCTTGGACAGAGTAGGAGAAAAAAGGTAGCACAAATTCCAAACTCATAAAAAAGACTGGCGGGACCCTTGGGACTGTGACCCATAGACACCCTTCAAGCCTAGAATTGAACCCACTTCTGAGGACCATCTTTCAGTCAAACAATAGACAGGCCGATAAAGTAACCCATGACACCTGTGACGAATGTGCTTCTCAGAACAATCAAAAGAATGTGACCAAAATTTTGGGTAGGCATTTGCCCCTAAACACAGTTCAGAAGACAGGAAGGGGAAGAAGAGAAGGATGAATAAACACAGGGAATTTACAAAACAAAATGTGTACGAATTATTGAATGGAAAACCAATGTGTTCTGTAGACTTTCACTCAAACCCCAAATACAATGTTCACACTCACACAAACACAGCAGTGGGAGTTTTACATGTATCACCTCATTTCCTCTTCATGAACTCTGGTGCATAGCACATTTTACAGGTGAGGAAACTGAGGAGCAGTGAGGTGAAGCACCTTGCCTGAGGTCCACAACTGACCTCCAGCCAAGTGGGTCTGATCCCAAGGGCTAGGCCTCTTCTGTTAAGTGCATTGCTCCCATTGTTGCTCTTAATCTACAGAGGAGGTCATATTAGGAGAAGTTACATAGCTGGTATGGGCTCAGGAACACCTTGCCTAGATTACAGGTTTCAAAAAGCACAAACTGTGCATGGGCCAATGCAATAAAATAATAATAATAATCACACCACCAAAACTGTCTCCTTTCAGGAGCGCCTTGTGTCTGTATTTGTCCCATTTCAAAGGATTGTCCATTTTGCTCATTCCTATCTTATCTTGGTTAATGGAGCCATATTTTACCTTTCTCTGGCGTCCCTTGACGCTCTCCCCAGTTAGATAAACCTCCAGGAGTTCTTTCTCCGTGCCATTAGTCATAGTTTCCTAATATTGAGTCTCTGCCAGGAAGACAGAGGAAGCAGCTACAAATGCAAGTAGTTATCTTGTGTGGGGTTTTGACACATAGTTTTGATGCTTACAAAGGCACACAGCTGGCTGAAGGGCAGTTCCATGTCATTTTCCATCACTGGAAAAATGTAAGTCTTGGTAATAAGTTGCTTCAAAACAGCTAGTCCTTAACTTCTGTGGAGATAACGAAGCAGACCCTGGAAGCCAGCTACTGGATCTCCACAGCATTCTGACCAAACTAGGGGCTCACCTAATCAAGGCAACGTAAATATTGTTGAGTGCTATTTTCTATAAAGCACTGACGGTCCATTAGGACAAACCAACCAATCATATAGAGATTTAAAATTAAACATGCTGTCCTTTAACAAATTCCCCCTCATTGCAATGTAAGATCCAGAGCCAGAATACAAAACTGCACTGAAAACTTAATGAAAACTATTATCAAAGAAAGCAGTTTTGAATGATTTAAGCACATTTTTCAAATGACTATTATTGTTAACAAGCATGGAAACAGTATGTTTTTATTAATGACCTTTTGTTTATCTCCCAGGGATTTAAATAATTTATATCTGTGTGTATTCATCCAGTGAATGTTTCAATGAATACTTATCAAGTTTTGCAAGACCCTGGTGGTACAATTGTTAAGTGCTTGGCTGCTAATCAAAAGGCTGAGAGTTGAAAACCACCCAGTCCCTCTGTGGGAAAAAGACCTGGCAATCTATTACTGTAAAAATTGCAGCCTAGGAAACCCTACAGAGCAGTTTTACTGTGTCATATAGCATTGAAATTGTTAAGTGCTGCTGACTCGGTTCTGACCCATAGCGACCTTGTATAGGGTTTCCAAGGAGCAGCTGATGAGTTTGAATTACCGATTTTGTGATTCAAATCAACCTTGTGGTCTAGTGCTTATCCTACAGTGCCACACAAGGACTCTCACATAGGGTTGGTGGTGGTTATGTGCCATGGAGTCTGTTCTGACTCATAGTGACCCTGTATAGAGTTTCCAAGGCTGTAAATCTTTACAGGAGCAGAAGTTGTCATATTTCTTCTGCGGAACCACTGGTAGTTTTGAACTGCTGACTGTGAGATTATCAGCCCGCCTTGTAATCACTACACTGCCAGAGCTCCTTACACAGGGGGGTTGTTGTTGTTGTTGTCGTCAAATTGATTCCAACCCATAGCAACCCTGTATACGATTTCCAAGGAGCAACTGGTGAGCTTGAGCCACTGACCTTGCAGTTCAAACGACTTTGCAGTCTGACGCATTAGCCCACAGCACCACACACATAGGGTTACTACAAATCAAAAATCAACTCAGTTGATACATATTTAACAACAATAACAAGGTTGCTAAGATGGTATCTTGAATACTGTTGAAGAGTCCTTTGGGGATGACACACATTGTATCAGGATGCTGTATGTATGCTGTAGTAACAAACAACTCCAACAACTCACTGGAAAAATTAGCAAAGGTTCTGGCTTGTGCTGAATGTCCATTGTGGGCCAGAGGAGCCTTGGTGGATGGAATCACCATCCTTGACCTTGTCAGTTACTGTGCCAGATGAAATGTGCAATGTCGAAGTGACACTTATTCCTTTTGCCCTCAATTCATTGTGGATTGGCCCCACCTAATAACAATTGTGAAGAAGGCACAGACCGGACGGTGTTTGTTCTATTGTATGTAGGGTTGTATGAGCCTGAGCCAACTCCACAGCACCTAACAACAACAATCACAAGGGAATGAAGAGGTGCAACTTTATAACTGGATTAGGGAAGACATGCTTGAAGACCCGCCCTAGTGAAGACCATGTGCGCACTAGTAGGGAATTATGATACAATGTGAAAAGAGCTAAATAAAGAAATGGAAATAATGTGGGAGCAATAAACTAGCAAACTTCCTATAGGAAGTTTTGGTCATATTGTTGTTGTTGCTAAGTGTCATCAAGTGGGTCTGACTCATCATGACCCTGTATAAGGTCTCTGAGGAGCAGCTGATGTGTTTGAACCGCTGAACTTGAGGTTAGCAGTCCAGTGCTGACCCTACAGCACCACACCAGGATCTGGTCTCATAAGAGGTAACATTTGACTTCAGTCTTGAAACGTTTTCTGGGAAGTAAGGATATGAACATTCTAAGAGAACTCTGGTAGCATAGTGGTTATGAATCAGACTGCAAACCTTAAGGTCAGCAGTTCGAAACTACCAGCTGTCCTGCGGGAGAAAGATGAGGCTTTCTGCTCCAGTAAAGATTTACAGCCTGGGAAACCCTGTACATGGTTGCTATGAGTCGGAACCGACTCCACGGCACATAACAACAACAACAACATGGAGAAGCAGCATTAGCAAAGCAGGGAAGGAGGTGAACATCTGGTATTGGAAAGGAGTTGAGGGAGGGGAATTCAGAGTGGCAGAAGCACCAAGCCTGAGAGGGGCAGAGAGGGGCCTGGAGAAGAGGAAGCTGGCAAGGGACCAATTATGAAAGGCATTTGCCTACTCTTTGGGAGTTTGACTTCCCCCTGTAGGTTATTGTTAAGGGCTGTCAAGTGGATTCTGACCCATAGTGATCCTGTATAGGATTTCCAAAGAGCAGCTAGTGAGCTTGAACCACCAACCTTACAGTTCAAACTGGCGCATTAACCCACAGTGCCACACCAAGACTTCTTCCCCTGTAGGTGTTGGTGGTGGCCTGTAGGTTGTGGGTATGCCCCGTGGAGTCGGTTCCGACTCATAGTGACCCTGCTCATAGCAACCCTGTACAGGATTTCCAAGGCTGTAAATCTTTACGGGAGCAGAAAGTCTCATCTTTCTCCCACAGAACAGCTGGTA
>NW_006408524.1:17102069-17111575 GCF_000296735.1 Chrysochloris asiatica
CATTAGCCCACAGCACCACACACATAGGGTTACTACAAATCAAAAATCAACTCAGTTGATACATATTTAACAACAATAACAAGGTTGCTAAGATGGTATCTTGAATACTGTTGAAGAGTCCTTTGGGGATGACACACATTGTATCAGGATGCTGTATGTATGCTGTAGTAACAAACAACTCCAACAACTCACTGGAAAAATTAGCAAAGGTTCTGGCTTGTGCTGAATGTCCATTGTGGGCCAGAGGAGCCTTGGTGGATGGAATCACCATCCTTGACCTTGTCAGTTACTGTGCCAGATGAAATGTGCAATGTCGAAGTGACACTTATTCCTTTTGCCCTCAATTCATTGTGGATTGGCCCCACCTAATAACAATTGTGAAGAAGGCACAGACCGGACGGTGTTTGTTCTATTGTATGTAGGGTTGTATGAGCCTGAGCCAACTCCACAGCACCTAACAACAACAATCACAAGGGAATGAAGAGGTGCAACTTTATAACTGGATTAGGGAAGACATGCTTGAAGACCCGCCCTAGTGAAGACCATGTGCGCACTAGTAGGGAATTATGATACAATGTGAAAAGAGCTAAATAAAGAAATGGAAATAATGTGGGAGCAATAAACTAGCAAACTTCCTATAGGAAGTTTTGGTCATATTGTTGTTGTTGCTAAGTGTCATCAAGTGGGTCTGACTCATCATGACCCTGTATAAGGTCTCTGAGGAGCAGCTGATGTGTTTGAACCGCTGAACTTGAGGTTAGCAGTCCAGTGCTGACCCTACAGCACCACACCAGGATCTGGTCTCATAAGAGGTAACATTTGACTTCAGTCTTGAAACGTTTTCTGGGAAGTAAGGATATGAACATTCTAAGAGAACTCTGGTAGCATAGTGGTTATGAATCAGACTGCAAACCTTAAGGTCAGCAGTTCGAAACTACCAGCTGTCCTGCGGGAGAAAGATGAGGCTTTCTGCTCCAGTAAAGATTTACAGCCTGGGAAACCCTGTACATGGTTGCTATGAGTCGGAACCGACTCCACGGCACATAACAACAACAACAACATGGAGAAGCAGCATTAGCAAAGCAGGGAAGGAGGTGAACATCTGGTATTGGAAAGGAGTTGAGGGAGGGGAATTCAGAGTGGCAGAAGCACCAAGCCTGAGAGGGGCAGAGAGGGGCCTGGAGAAGAGGAAGCTGGCAAGGGACCAATTATGAAAGGCATTTGCCTACTCTTTGGGAGTTTGACTTCCCCCTGTAGGTAGCAGGGAGATAATAGAGACTGTTCTGCTGGGGCATTTCATACACAAGAGTGAGTATGCTGGTTTGCTTTTTAGGAAGATAACCCAGAGGAAGCATGAATGAGGCACGGGAATAGAGAGGAGACTGCAAGCCGAGAGGCCAGTTAGGGAGCTTGGCTGGACTCCAGGTAAGAGATAGTAAGCTAGCCTCTGGCAGTGCCAGGGGAGACTAAGATTTAAGAGGCATTTCTGACAAAGAATTGATAAAACTCAGTGAATAGCTGAATGTGGAGGCTGATGACAAGGGAAACAGGGCCAACTTGAAGGCTGTTAGTTTAAGAAATGAGATGAATGCTTACAATATTCCCCAAGACAAGGATTATAGCTGGAGGATGCTTGAGTCAGGAAGATGATGAGCTCAGATTTGGACACACTGAGCTTGAAGTGTCCACAGAGACTGGTGAAGATATCTTCCAGAATATAGGGTCCAGGAGTCTACAGTATTTTTTAAAAACAAAAACAATCAGTTGAGTCCATTCCAACTCATGTTTCAGAGTAGAACTGCACTCCATAGATCTTTTGCAATTAGTTGTCAGGTTTTTCTTCAGAGGTGCTCTAGGTGGATTTGAACCTCTAACCTTTTAGTTGGGGAATGTGGTACTCTGTAGGATAAGCTATGTTGGCAATTCAAGCCCACAGCTTCTCTGTGGAAGAAAGAAGTTTTCGGCTCCGGCAAAGATTTGCAGCCTCAGAAATTAACTCCATACTGTGTCTCTATGAGTTGGAATAGACTCAATGACATTTAACAGTCTTTTAATTAGTATCCAAGTGCTTCGCCATTTGTACCATTCAGGGACTCCTGTACAGTCCTCAAATGATATGAATTTGGGCCTAATTTAAATTGGAATTCAGGCACATAGTTAAGCCCTAGGCATGTAGCTAAAACCAAACCATATCCACTGTGATCCCAACTATGAGTCGATCCCAACTCATAATGATCCTGTATTGGGTTTCCAAACGATAAACCTTTACAGGAGCAGACTGACTCATCTTTCTCCCCAGGAACAGTTGGAGGATTTGAACCTCCAATGTTGTCATTAGTGGCCCAGCGCTACTTGGGCTCCTTTACTGACCCTGAGTGGGGTCAGTTATCGAGTCATTTCAGACTCTTATTGACCCTGTACCCAAAGAACAAAACCCTGCCAGGTCCTGCACCATCCTCATATTGTTGCTGTGTTTGAGCCCATTCTTGTGGCCACTGTTAGTCCATCTTTTTCAGAAGTTTTCCCTTTTTTTCACTGACCCTCCACTTTCCCAAGCATGATGTCTTTCTCCAAGGAATGGACCCTCCTGACAACATGTTCAAAGAATGAGAGATGGAGTGCCATCATCCCTGGTTCTAAGGAGCATACTGGCTGCACTTCCTTAGAATTTGCTTATTTTGGTAGTCCATGATAATTTCAATATTCTTGTCCAACACCAATTTTAAATGCCTTGATTCTTCTCCAATTGCCTTTATTCAGTGAGAAGATTGAAAACACCCTGGCTTGGCTCAGGCAAACCTTATTTCTCAATGTGATATCTTTGTTTGTTGGTTGGTTTTAACACTTTAATGCAACGTGTCTTGCCTACTGCAATATGTCTTTCTGATTTCTTGACTGCTGCTTCCATGAGCATTGGTTATAGATACAAACAAAATAGAGCCTGACAACTTCAATCTTTTCTCAGTTCATTATTATGTTATTTATTGGTCCGGTTGTGAGGATTTTTGTTTTCATTGCATTGAGGTGCAATCCATACTGAAGGCTGTATGTCTTTCATCTTCATCAGAAAGTATTTCAAATCCTCTTTGCTTCCATTAAGGTTGTGCCATCAGGATATTTCAGGTCATTAATGATGCCATGTACTTCTTCATATAATGAGCTTCTCAAATTATTTACTCAGTATACAGATTGAATAAGTATAATGAAAGGATCCACCCCTGGCACACACCTTTCTGGATTTTAAAGCATTCAATATTCCCTTGTTCTGTTTGTACAAGGTCTATATGCACAATAAAGCATTCTGGAATACACATTCTTCACAATGGTATCCATAGTTATTTTATGATCCACATAGTCAAATGCTTTTGCATAGTCATGAAGCACAAGTAAATTTCTTGTTGCTACTCTCTGCTTTGAGTCAAAATCCATATGAGGTCAGCAATAACACCCTTAGTTCCACATCTTCTGAATCCATATAATCAAGCTACTTGGATTATTTGTTTAGCATACAGATTGAATAAGCATGTTGAAAGAATATAACTCAGGTGCACACCTTTTCTGATGTTAGACCATTCAGTGTTTAACATTCATGTCTTGTTCTGTTCAAACGATTCTTGGTCTGTGTACAAGCTCCTCATGAGCACAATTAAGTGCTCTGTCATACTCATTCTCTATGATGTTGGACACCTCTTGTCATGATCCATAGTCAAAAGCATTTGCATAGTCAGTAACGCACAGATAAACATCTATCTGACATCAGCAATGATATTCCCCCTCCCATGATCTTCAGTGATTCTGGCTTGACCCTCTGGCAGTTCTGTTGCAGCTGATTTGAAACCATCTTTATTAAAGTTTTACTTGCATGTGAGATGATGATATTGTCTGATGATTTCTGTATCCTGTTGAGTAAACTGCCCCACCAGGGCTAGCTTCTTAGTATGTAATAGTGGCAATTGGTGGTTCAATCATGAAATTCTGCTTTTCATACAGGAGAGCTGGATTTGATTCCTGGCCAATGTAGGTACCACCCATCTCTCAATGGAGGTGGTTGCTCTGATGCTGAACAGATTTCAGTAGAGCTTCCAGACTAAGATAGACTTGAAAATGCTCCAAAATCAGCCAGTGAAAACCCTATGGATCGCAATAGTCTGATTCACAATCAATTGTGGAATGGCACCGAGCTGGGCAACATTTCATTCTGTTGTATGTGGCTTGTCATGTGTGGATTCAATGGCAGCTAACACCAAAAGCATAAAAAGCCCTACTAATACTTACAGTACCACCTAGAGAAGACTAAGGGGTACATGAAAATATACAGAAATATTCTAAAGCCACATATTTAAAGTAGTATGCATGTGAAAGTTCATGGACATTATGGGATCCTGAACCTGTGTTGGCGATAATGAAAAACTTCAGAAACTAATAGTGGGGATGGTTGTAAAACTTGGTGCATATAATTTATGTTACTGAGTATAAATTATATTACTGTTAAAAATGGTTAAAATGACAAAATGTTGTTATATACAAGGGGGCTTCAAAAAGTTCCTGGAGGAGATATCTGGCAAGATGGCGGACTAGGCAGACACACTACACAGACCCTCAACAACACCATCCAGAACTCAATCCAGATATAGAAATGTTAAAAGTGAAACCAACCTACAAGACTGAAAATAGGGAACCAGAGATATAATTTTATAATTAAGTCAACTACAAAACATAAAAAGGGAATAGTGTAGGTATGGGACTTGCAAATGGCAAGAAAATCAGGTAGATTTAAAATAAAACAGACTATTTTAATTGGGGAAAATTTAATCAATTACAGGTAACCTCAAAAAAAGTTAACATACTTTCACATCAAAGGAAAAAAGGAGGAAAGCAGAAAGATTTAGTAAACATAACACAACAGAAATTCAAATGAAAAAGAAACTCACAAACAAAATGAAGTCAGTGCAGAAAATTGTGTGGAATAAAGAAACCAGAAGTACCACACACACACACACACACACAAAAAAAAAAACACAGCGAAATGACAGCAATCAATTCATATTATTCAAATCAATAATTGCATTGAATGTAAATGGATTAAATGCACCAATCAAGAGACAGAAAGTAACAGAATGGGTAAGGAAACAGGATCATTCGCTATACTGTTTATAGGAGACACATCAAAAAGTGGTGACATCCTAAATGCTCATCAACAGAAGAATAGTTAAACAAACTTTAGTAGATACACACAATAAAATGCTATGCAAAGCTGAAGAAGAACAAAGAATCTGCAAAACACTTCACAACTTGGATGAACCTGGAGAACACCATGCTGAGTGAAATTAGTCAATCACAAAAAGATAAATATGGTATGAGACCACTATTGTAAAAAGTTAAGAAGAGGTTCTCTTGATAAAATAAACATTGTATGATGATTACCTGGCATGGTGAGGGAGAGGGAAAATTATTCACGGACTAGAGGTTATTGTTGTTAAGTGCTATTAAATCTGTTCTGACACACAGCAACCCTTATAGGGTTTCTGAGGAGCAGCTGGTGGGTTTGAACCACTGACCTTGCAGTTCAAATAGACCTTGCAAACCAGTGCATCAATCCACAGCATCACGCCAGTTTAGACACATGTTAAAAAGGGTGATGGAGCAAGCAATATACAAGAGGGAGGTTGACACAGGAAAAATGAAGGTAGTGGGAGACACAGGGAGGAATGCAAGAGTTAAAGGGAATAGAGGTCAATATTCTTTACTGATGGTACATGGAGGGGATTGTAATCAAGCAAAATATATAATTTTTCTAACATAAAAGTGATGATCTGTTCTGTAAACCTTCACTCAATTCACAGTAAAAAGTTAAAAAAGAAAAAATGTGAAAAGACAACCCACATATTGGGAGAAACCATTTGCTAATCATGTATCTGACGAGGGACTAGGATCCCAAATACATATCAAGCATTAGCGAGAATGAGAAGAAATAGGAATTCTGTTACACTGGTTGTGGAAATGTAAAACAGTACAGCTACTTTACTAAAGGGATCCGCAAGTCTACTATTATGTATAAACCTAGAGAAATAAAAACTTGCCTATAAACAAACGTGAACATGAATTTCACAGCAGCATTATTCATAATAGCTCAAAGATGGAAACAACCCAAATGCCCATCAACTGTTGAAGGGATGAACAAATGTGGAATCATCATGGAATGGATTCTTTAGGGGGGGAAACAAACAAAAAATCAGTCATCTCTGCTACAAGGATGAACCTTCAAACCATTATGCCAAGTGAAGAAACCAGTCACAAAGGACCACATATTACGTGATCCTATTTATGCGAGATGTTCACACTAGGCAAATGCACAGAGACAGAAAGTCAATTGGTTGTTGCCTTGGCTAGAGAGTATGAGGAGTAACGAATGCTAATGGGTACAGAGCTCCCTTTTGGGCTGATAAAAATGTTCTAAAGTTGAATAGTGGGTATGGTTACCCAACTCTGTGAATATACTCAAAACCAATTAATTATACTCTTTAAAGGGGTAAATAGTACAACATGTGAATTTTATCTCTATTAAGAGTCCTGGTGTGGCACTGTAGGATAAGACTTGCTAACCACAAGGTCACTGGTTCAAACTCACCAGCCACTCCTGGAAACTCTATATAAGATTCCTAAGAGTCAGAACCAAATCATCAGCACATATAACAACAACTTACAACAAAGATCCTATAAACAGTTTTTTTTAAGTTTCTGGAAAAATAGTACAAAAAGATACTGGAATTTTCCACAAACTTTTTGAAGTCCCCTGCTACATTTTACTACTATGTATATGTGTATAAGAAGCTCTGGTAGCGTAGTGGTTACGAATTCAGCTGTGAACCAAAGGTCAGCAGTTTGAAACTACCAGCTGTTCCGCAGGAGAAAGATGAGGGTTTCTGCTCCTGTAAAGATTTACAGCCTCAGAAACCCTGTACAGGGTTGCTATGAGTCAGAACAAACTCCATGGCACATAACAACAACAACATATATGTGTGTGTGTGTGTGTGTGTGTGTATATGTTGGCTATGGGTCGGAACCGGCTCAACAGCACTTAACAACAACTTGTATATATATGTATATATGTTATTGTTGTTGTTATTATGTGCCGTGAAGTCAGTTCCAACTCATAGTGAATCTGTACAGGGTTTCTGAGGCTATAAATCTTTACGGGAGCTGAAAGCTTCATCTTTCTCCCGCGGAACAGCTGGTAGTTTCGAACTGCTGACCTTGCAGTTCACAGCCCTATCCATAACCACTACACTATCATAGCACCTTATATGTATGTATGTGTGTGTGTGTGTATATATATGTGTGTGTGTGTGTGTGTGTGTGCATATATATATATGCATATATACATATATATGCACATATATATATATTTTTTTTAATTGCTCATTTTCAATGAATTTTGGAACATCTCAGCCCCTAAATGTCCTGAGAAAATTACTTCCAAATTTCAGTTAATTCCTATCCAAAAGTTCTTGCCTCTGGAAATGCTGATAATTTAGAGCAAGCACATGAATATATTTCAGTTAGAACTGATTTGATGTTTAACCTGAGGAAAGCATTTTGAAACTGAATTTTTAGTGACAATGATAAGTAATCAATGCTATTTTTCACGTGGCTAATCAAGTTCTCAGGGTTTTTGTGAATTTGGGTGGCCATCCGTAGGTATTTAATTAAGTTGGGGTGTTTTTCTTTGAATTTTTAATTATATTTGCCTAAGTCTGCAATCAAGGTTTCCATGTTACTATGTGATATGTAGAGTAGTAAATACACTGGGCTCCCACCAGATTAAAAAAAAAAAAAAAAAAAAATTATTTAAAAGGCCAGAGGGAGAAATCTGAACTCACACTGTCAACGTTCCAAGAGATAAACAGAGTATTATGAGTCGTTTTGAGGCAAAGGGATCAGGGCTTTTTAATAAATCATATTAATACATGAATAAGACAAACATTATTCTCTTATTTCAAAATTTAATAAAGCTTTTGCTTTTGCCAAGTCAGAAGGTGACTGTTAGGCTGTGTGGCTGGGGAATACATCATTAGCTCTCCAGTCTTGCCTGTCTGTGCTGGGTTTGTGCTCACCCACTTTCTAGGTTAAACCGAGGTAGTTTCTCCATGGTAAGCTACCACCCATAGCAGAAAAGAAAAAAAAGAATTTCTTTTCTTCCTGGTTCCAGACCATAAAGTATTTCTAGGAAGTAAGCAAAAAAAAAAAAAAAAAAACCAAGTTCAATTCTGAAAGTCTGTTTCTGAATTTGATTTTTTTTCTTCTTCTTCTATATCTAAGTAACTGAGAGGGGTTTGAGTTTATATCCCCCAAATTCAACCCCAATAGAAAGAAACTGTGAATCTGTCTTTTAAAAGTTGGATATACTTTACCTTTCCTTGATAATACATGCTCTGAAGAGCCAGGACTTTCAAATCTGTGCTTGACCTACATTAATATATATTGTTGTTGTTAAGGGTGATCTAATCAGTTCAGACTCATAGTGATTCTATTTAGGGTTTCCAAGGAGCAACTGATGAGTTTAAACCACCAATCTTGTGTTTCAAACCAACATTGCAGTCTTGTACTTTCTCCTACAGCACCACACCAAGACTCCACATTAATATATATAAGGTACTGGATAGCAGGGTCAGTTTGAGTTGCAAGGTAGGCAGTTCAAACTCACTAGCTGCTCCTCGGAAACCCTATACAATGTTGCTATGAGTCAGAACTGACTCAAAAGAACTTAAGAGGAACAATATTTTATATATATATATAGAGAGAGAGGGGCTTCAAAAGTTTATGGAGAGATTGAATTGAAAAATAATGGAATTTTTTGAAATGCAGATTTTCAAAATGGTCATGAAAAAAATCCTATCTAACATATACATATATAGAGACTCCTCCTGGTGTGGTACTGTAGGATCATTACTGGACTGCAAATCACAAGGTGAGCAGTTCAAGCTACCAGCTACTCCTAGGAAACCCTATACAGGGTTGCTACGAGTTGGAATGGATTCGACAGCCCTAACAACAGCAACATACATATATACAAACATACACATACAAAAAGTTTGTGCAAAAATGGAATTAGAATTTTTTTCATGAAGTTTTTAAAGCCTATATATATAGTTTGCCAACTAAGAATCATATACCCAGCAAAGCTGTCCCTCAAATATGATGGCAAAATTTAGACCTTTCCAGATAAACAGAAATTAAAGGAATTTTTAATAACCAGACTATTTTTAATAACTTTTAATAAATGACTTTAATAAAAAATTTAATAACCAAAATATACTAAAGGGTGTTCCGTGAATTGAGAACCTATTACAGCAGACAACCTGAGATTAATATTCATGATAACATCACCCAGAACTCAACCCAGATATTGTTGTTGTTGTCAGGTGCCATCGAGTTGGAACCGACTCATAGAGACCCCATGCACAGCAGAACGAAACAATGTCCGATCCTGGGCCAACCTCACTACC
>NW_006408524.1:17112920-17156714 GCF_000296735.1 Chrysochloris asiatica
CTGAAAGATTTCAATTTTTATTCCATCAATTCCTGGTGCCTTGTTTTTTGCCACTTCTTTCAATGCACTTTGGACTTCCTCCAGATATAGAAGTACTTAAAGTAAAACAAACCTGCAGACTCTAAATAGGGAATCAGACATATCACCTTATAATGAGGTCGTCTCTAATTCCAGGTGGGATCTACTCAAGGTCATATTTTGCTTCTCATGGACTTGTTCTAATTTATTTCAGCATCAGCCTGAACTTGAATATGAACACTGAATAGTGTATTCTCTAGTTGGCCCCTGGCTTTATTTTGGCTGATGATACTGAGCTTCTCTATCCTCTCTTCCCACTGATGTAGTCAGTTTGATTCCTGCATATTATAGCTGGTGAGAGCCAGTTTTGTTGAATAAAATTTTTCCATTGGTCTTCCTAAAGTCTACCATATGATCTCCAGCATTATTTCTATCACCAACTCCATGTTTTCCAACTATGAATCCTTCCTCTTTGTTTCCAGCTTTCGCTTTCCAATAACCAGTGATTATCAATGCATCTTGATTACATGTTTGGTCAATTTTAGATTGAAGAAGCTTGTAGAATTCTTCAAGTTTATCATATTGGCATTAGTGGTTTGTGCATAACTTTGAATAATAATGATATTAACTGGTCTTCCTTGTAGTTGTATGAATACTATCCTATCACCAACAGCATTATACTTCAAGACACATTTTAAAATGCTCTTTTTGACACTGAATGAGATGACATTCCTGTTTAGTTTGTCATTCTCAGCACAGTAAGCCAAAATGACAAATTGGCCAGTATCAGTGATAATAAAACAGCAGAATGCTCAAGGCAGACATTCCTTACTATTTAAGGTAAACTATTGTTTAAGCTTTGGTGTGGTTAAGAATTGGGTTGCTAACCTCAAAGTCAGCAGTTCAAAACTACCAGCGGTTCCATGGGAGGAAGATAAGACTTTCTGCTCCTATAAAGATTTATAGCCTCAGAAACCCTGTACAACGTCACCATGAGTCAGAATCGTCTCCACGGCATACAACCACCACCATTGTTAGATTTTAAGATTTCATGGTTTAAGGTTTAAAAAATATCTCAGGGAAATAGCTTTCAGACAAAATTTAGATTTCACAGACTTTTTGCTTCATTCTTTATTCTTTAAATTTATGATTTGACCCATGCATACAACACTTTGTAGTTCCCTGTCTTTTGTGTTTTTTGTTTATTTTTCCCGTCATAGGCCTCATATTTCCAGTCTTTTCATCACTCCCTCCACTTTTACATTATTGCCTAATACTTTTTTTTAATTAAGAAAAAGACTGAACCTCATTACTGACTCAGCAAACATGCTGTGGAACAAGGGGCAGATGAGACTGAAGTGATCAAGCCCAAATGCCTTTTGCCAGTGATGGGTCAAGTGAATTGGCCTTATCTCTGCAGGACAGTTCTTTTGCATCTCTAAAATGGGCATGAGTATACTTTGTACCTGAAATAGAGAATATGTAAGCAAAGGAACTTTTGTACTTGAATACAGGAATATGTCAAGGACTACAAAAATAGATTATTTTTCAAGGTACAGATTTTTTATTTTTAAAAGACATTTTGTTCCCTTTAGTGAGCTTTTGACTAAAGGAAATAGAAAATCACAGGCAGAAATAACTTTACCATGAGATCGGCTCATTATGGGATGACACCATGAGAGAGATGGTGGTGGTGGTGTGCCGTGGAGTCAGTTCCGAATCATAGCGACCCTGCATAGGGTTTCTGATGCTGTAAATCTTTATGGGAGCAGAAAGCCTCATCATTTTCCTGCTAAATGGCTAGTAGTTTCGAACTGTTGACCTTGAGGTTGGCAACCTGATTCGTAACCACTACGCTACCAGAGTTCCTTCATGAAAGAGGTGGAGTATTATTTAAGTGAGTATTAGAGAAGAAAGTGTTCTGAGTTGATAATGGAGACATCACTGTATAGGGCTTCCTAGAAGAGGTTCTTGTAGGTCTGGCCCTATGGTTTGGCAGGTATGAGGATCTGAGGTAGAGAAAAGTATTCCAGGACGAAGAATAAAGTTAAAGAAGGTTCAAAAAGCATGACTGCGTAGCATGTTCAAAGACTTACGTCAGCTAGAGTCTCAACGTCTGATGTATCTACCTGGGATTTCATTTTAGGAAGATGCATTCATCTAGTGGCATCACGCATGGGGCACAGGGGATGTAGGACAAGGTGACACTGCCAAAGGGGGCAATAACAAAAGGTCAACAGTTCAAACCCACCAGCTGCTTCTCAGAAACCCTATACAGGGTCGCCATGTGTCAGAATCGACTCGCCAGCACATACAACAACAACTCTGAAAATTTAGTGCATTGTTTCAGCAGGAATTGATTAATTTTTATAAAAAGATATTCCTGTAGTTATAACAACAAACCATTTTTCATAAACCCAACTTACATGTATCAATATATCTACAAGGCAAAAACTTCGCTAATTTGCTTTTGAATCTTCTAGTGTGTGCCAGTTCATTACCACGAAACTTCATTACAATGATTTCATCTGCACACGCTACAAGCAGGCGTGGTTTTCATTGCTGCCAGTGGTTTTAATAGTACAGGAATGTGTCAAATGTTCTCATGTTTTAGATACAATATGGTAGTAATTAGTATTTGTGAAATATTTTTGAGAATGAGGCATTAATTAAAGGAAAAGAAGGAGAAATTTTTAAGACTCCAGTCTTCTGCCTCCATTATTAACAATGTGGTAACTAATAATATTGTAACAGTGTAGAAAGATTTTACTAAATCATTCTGTTGTTAATATTCATGCAGTCTAAGAAATATTACAATTAAGCAGTGCACAACTATGCATATCACACATTATTCTATTATTAGAATTGATATTAAACATTATTACTAAGGATTCTGTATGGGAGGAGGTCCATGGGGGGGGGGGGGTGACATCATGAGTTACCAGACTGGGTGACACCAACCCTAGTAAGCTCACTGTATTCGTCCACTCATTCAACAAAAATGTATTTTAGACAGCAAGATTAAAAAAAAAACAACAACAAAAAGTTAGAAGAAAGTAAAAATGAGGCAGGGAGACAAATCCTAGACTGATAAAACAATCCATATGAGAGCTATCAATGGTCCAAACAAGGAAGTGGAGGGCCAAAGTAAAACTCCAGGACTAAATCCTTCCAAAAGCTTGATTTTTAAATAAAGTTTTATTGGACCAGAGGCATGCCTTCTCCTTTCTCTATTGTCTATGGCGGCCTTCCCACTACAATTGCAGAAATGGACTACATGCAACAGAGACTGTATAACTTACAAAGCCTAAACACTTAACTGTCTGGTCCTGTGGTCTAAACTGGAACCCTGGTGGTGCCGTAGTTAAAGCGCTTGTAGACAGATGTCAAAGTCTACTTCCCTTAGGAGTTTTAGCCTTGGGAATGCTGTGAGACAGTTCTACTCTGCTTTTTAAGGTTATATGAGTTGGAATAAACTCAACAGCTGTGGATTTGATTTTGGGTTTTGGTCTAAACTATAGTGGTGGATTTCACTACCATCAAGGAAGGACTCCTGGTGAGACACTATAGTATCAGGACTGGACTGTGAACCCCCAGGTCCGCAGTTCAAACCCATCAGCTGCTCCTTGGACTCAATGGCACTTAACAATAACAACAACATAATTGTGGAAGTGGAAAAGGTAGAATATGTGTGAGGGAAACAATGACACTAAAGCTCACCAGATTCCGAAACAGATGGCACAATTAAACTCATTTGTAAGAGATATTTAACTTAAAATGTTGTTAGAATTTCTGTTGCTAGCTGCCATTGAGTCCACCCCAACATATGGCAGCCCCATCAACAATGGTCTGACCCTTGGATCAGACTGTTATGATCCATAAAGTTGTCACTGATTAATTTTCAGACATAGTTCACCAGGCCTTTCTTCCTACTCCATCTTATTCTGGAAACTCCACTGAAAATTGTTCAGCATCAGAGCATCACGGAAGCCCCAGTGACAGACAGGTGGGAGCTGTACCTAAAATGCATTGTTGTTGTTGTTATGTGCCATAGAGTCAGTTCCAACTCATAGCAACCCTGTACAGGGTTTCCAAGGCTGTAAATCTTTACAGGAGCAGAAAGTCTCATCTTTCTCCTGCGGAACAGCTCTTAGTTTCTAACTGCTGACCTTAAAGTTCACAGCCTGATTCGTAACCACTATGCTACCAGAGCTGGGAATAAAACCGAATCACCAATGTGGAAGATGTGAATTTTATTGCGGAATCACCACTGTTTGCTAGCTTGGGACGAATTAAGAATAGTAACTCCACTAATTGATACAGGGGTAAGAGAAAGACAAACTTAGAAAAAGTAGAGTTGTATCTGAGGCACCTATAATGTATCCAACTATGGAGTCTGACTGGAAATGTATGCTTAGTGTTGTGTGCCTAAAGATGAGTGACAATGTTAATAAGGTGACACAAGGTGAGTGAAACGGAGAAAATAGAAACAAGTCTAGAACCTGAGTGGACATTTCAACAGCAGGCAAAGATAAGAGAGTTAGCACAGAACTGAAAGATTCGGGGAGAACCTTGGCACCGTGGAAGTGGCGGGAAGAAAGAAGCAAGGGAGAGAGAATGGTCAGCAGAGTCAAAAGTTGACCTAAGGGCAACCGGAATGAAGATGATTCTGGGAGCTGGTTCAGCACATCAGGCATTAGGGTTGGTGTTCACAGAATCCAACAGAATCCAGGGATAAACAGAAGGAGAATATATTGCAACAGCAGATGAAGACGGATCCTTGGAACTCTTTAACTATCAAAGGAAGATAAGGCCAGCTGGTAACTGGAAAGGGAGCTTTCTTGAGAGAAGAGTTTTGGGTAAGCTTAATTTACATGAATGTCAATAAACTCTGGCATAAAGACATTCCCCAGGTGTCTACAAATGGTTTACAAATTGCCCTGGTGCCTTTGTTTACGTCCTTCAGAACATACAGCTATGGTCAGAATGGTTGATTCATCCAAGATGTAGGAGCACTGTAAATGAAGTACTCTCTCTAACTCAGCCTTTTTGTTTTCTCAAAGAAACCAAGACCTTTTTAAGATCTAAGTTTATAAAAGACTTTTCACATCTTCTGAGTTCCTAAGGTGTAAGAAGCCCTGGTAAAAATCTGCAAAATGGAGATTTTAGTATCTGGAGGCTTTGGTCTCCCCAAACAGAGGCTCTCTCTCTCCTAAGTGCAAAGGTTAGCTCCCAGGCTCAACTTCATAGCATCCAGCATTCCAGTCCTCAAAGTCATGCCTCTTTTCTGGTGGTCCCTTTGGACCATAAGTTTAAAATCCAATTCAGATAGTGAAATCAAACTAATTCTGCAAAGTTGAGGAGATGCTTGTATCTGACCATCTTTGGTCTCCCAAAGAGCTTTCCTCAAATCGTGTGCTATTCATAATGTAACAGTTATAGACACAACATCATTTTAAAGTTTAATCTGCTTTGTCTACATTTTCTCCATCACTTGCTTTAACCAAACGCTTAATAAACTATCAACAAAACAGTAAATCAAGATCTGATTCACGGCATCTGTCCATTTCCATGCTGTAAAAATCCTCGCTGATTTCAAGCTATCACTGTGAATTCATTAAACACAGATTTGGGAAGAGATGTCCATAAGTACACCATGATGTAGTATCATGATTATATAGATCCAGTTGGTGTAAAGCATGCCAAGGACACAGATCATAGCAAAATAATTACCAAGGGTCTTAGTTATTTAGTGCTGTGGTAACAGATTTACTACGTGCATGCCTTGAAGGAATAGAAATCTATTTTCTTGCAATTTAGAAGGCTAGAATTCCAAATTCAGAGTGCTGACTTTAGGAGAAGGCTTTCTTTCTTTGTCAACTCTGGAAGAAGATCTTTGTCTCTTCAGATTCTTCTTCCTGATTTCTTAGAAGTCTTCCTGTGCTTTGTCATCTATCTTAACCATCTGTCCTCTGCTCATTTGTTTTCATCTCTTTTATATCACAAAAGAGGAGATTGACTCAAAACCAAACCCTACACTAATCTTGCTTTGTTAATGTAAAGACAACCCTTTCCCAAATGGTATTAGATGTGCAGGCATGAAGGTTACGATTAACAACACATATTTTTGTGGGGGATGGAAAGAAGGGGAACATAATTCGATCCGTTAGCAGAACCTTTTAGATCCAGGAGAAAGAATGGGCTTATTTCTTGTATATGACATCCTCTTTCTTTATTCTTTTGCCGGTCACCCTGTTTATACCAGATTTGCCTTCAAAACTCAACTTACTCAGCAACTTGGCTTTGATGCTCTCTCTGAGTTCTTCTTCCCCCATGCTTGAACACAGAGTAGATTTTCTCCTTTGATGCCCTTGCTGTTGCTACTGTTAAGGGTCGTTGAGTCAGTTTCCACTCCTGTGGACCCTACTCAGCAGCACAGTTTCTGCTGGTTTTGAGTCATCCTCATGATCATTGCTGCGTGAGCCCATTATTGCCAATCCTTTGCCAGTCCATCTCATTGAGCATCTTGCTCTTTTTCATTAACCTTCTTCCAAACATGGTGTCTTTTTCCATGGATTGGTCTCCTCTGATACCATGCCCAAAGTATGTGAGACAAAGTCTCACCATCCTTGTTTCTAAAAAGAATTCTGGCTACAGTTCTCCCAAGAAAGACTAATTTGTTCTGGAAGTACATGGTATATTTCACATTCTTTATAAGCACCATAACTCAAAGGCATCGGTTCTTTGGTTTCCCTTACTCATTGTTCAGTTTTTGCATGTATATAAGGCGATGAAAATATCATGACTTGAGTAGGCACATCTTAGTTTTTAAAGTGATATCTTTGCATCTTAACACTTTAAAGAGACCTTCTGCAGCAGAATTGCCCAATGCAATGCATCATCTTATGTCTTGACTGCTATTTCCACGAACGTTGTTTGTGAATCCGTGTATAATGAAGTCCTTGACAACTGCAATAGTTTTTCTGTTTATTATGATGTTGCTTACAGACCCAGTTGTGAGGATTTTTGTTTTTTTGTTTTTATGTTGAGGGGTAATCCATACAGAAGGCTGTAGTCTTTGATCGTCATCAACAGTTCTTCAAGTCACCAAGCCAGGTTATGTCATCTGCATATTGCTGGTTGTTAATGAGTCATCCTCCAATCCTGATGCTGTGTTCTTCTAATCCAGATTCTCAGATTATCTGTTCAGTATCCAGATTGAGTAAATATGATGAAAGAAGACTAGCCTTATACACACCTTTCCTGATCTTGGCTGGAAGTAGAGAATACTAGAAAGTTGTCCTACCTGTTTTTTTTAATAGACTGTGCAAAGACTCTGTTGTTCATAATAAATGATGGATAAGATTGTGATGAATGGGAATTCCAGAACACTTAATTGTGCTTGTACAGAACCTGTAGATAGACCAAGAGGCAGGCCTCAGAACAGAATAAGTAGATGCTGTGGTTTAAAATCAGTTTAAAATATACCAATCTGCTGCTCTTAAACACTCATTGCTTTTACTACCCCAGGAGTATCATTTCACTGATAATTTGACAAATTAACTTTTGTTAATAAAAGGAAGAAAAGGAGAAGACAAATTTCTTTGAAAAAGTAGAGAAGAGCAAAACAACATCTGTCTCGGCTATGGAAAACAAAGGAAGATCATGTATTCATAAATCCTCCATATCCCCAATTTCAGATTTTTAAAAAAGGGGGGAGGGTTTAAACAGACAATGATGAACCCAGTGGAGACCTAGGAACTATACACACAAAGGAAATATGACCAAAGAAAGAGGTCGCTTTCATCTCCCATGAAAGCGAGGCTGTTTTTGTTGATACATATGGAAAAAATCAGGCACAATTATGCATTGTGATTTGGCACCGAGCTTGCAGCCTCACCACGGGACTTTACTTCCTTTTTACAGATCTACATTTAACATAGTGGTTACGAATAGGGCTGCGAACTGCAAGGTCAGCAGTTCGAAACTACCAGCTGTTACGCAGGAGAAAGATGAGGCTTTCTGCTCCTGTAAAGATTTACAGCCTCAGAAACCCTGTACAGATTCACTATGAGTTGGAACTGACTTCACGGCACATAATAACAACAACAATAACAACCCTTACTGGGAGTCCTGGTGTGGTACTGTGAGTTAATGCGCCAGATTGTAAAGCTGTTTGAACTGCAAGGTCAGCGGTTCAAGTTCACCAGCTGCTCCTCGGAAACCCTTTACAGGTTGCTATGGGTCAGAACCAACATGACGGCACTTAACAACAACAACAACCCTTAGCGTGCATTGCAATCCTGAGTCCTGAGATCGTCTTCATCACGCTCAGGATGGATTTTCTTTGAGCTGTTGCTAGAAAAGAGGCCCTCTGCTCGTCAAAGAAGCACTGAGCTGGACTCTCAGTGGAGATTCAATCCTGGGCACGGCCACGATGGTCGTAGCTCCTTCTCTAGTTTTCACAGATATCTTGCCAGCTACTCATTTCATATGAGACAAATCTTCTTTTCTAATCTCCTAGTCTAAATTGAGTCGTTCACAATTTTTTTAATTGGAGGGCATCAAGATATCAGAAAACCTAACTTCTTGAACAAGTTCCTGTCCCACAGAAAGGTGTTGGACTAAACGGTCTTCAAGGACCCCTCATGCCAAAACCATCTCCCGTGCTGTCCAAGATAGTGGTAACCTTTTGGTGCATGTGATTGCTCAAATTTAAATTATTTAAAATTAAAATTCAGTTCTTCAATTACATTGGTCACAGGTCGGCAGTTCAAGCTCACCAGCCGCTTCTTGGAACCCTATACAGGGTCACTATGGGTCAGAACCGACACGATGACATTTCACAACAACAATTAGCCCCAAGTGGCTACCTTATTGAACATTGCAGAAAAAATGTATTTCTATCATTGTAGAAAAATCTGTTGGATAGCATGGATCCTGGTGTGGTGCTGCAGGATAATGCGCTGGATTTCAAGGTCAGTTTGAGACGCAAGGTCAGTGGTTCAAACCCACTAGCAGCTCCTTGGAAACCCTATACAGGGTTGCTATGAGTCAGAATGGACTCAATGGCACTTAAAAACAAGAACAACAACATTTTCATGATTGTAGATTGTAATGTTTATAGAAAATTTCATAGAATAACAATCAAGTAACTTGTCCGTGTGTATAATGTATTCAATACACATTTAACCTCCCAAAACAGTTGAAGACACTAGCTCAAGACTTAAGGGACTTGCTATAGGGGCAGACTGTTGAAGATTAAGATTAAATGTATTTTCCAAATATAGGCTCACTGTAACACACTGCAGTAAGCCAGAGGGAGTGGACTTAGAGGGCCTGGCCCAAGCTCACTCTAACTTGTGGCAGCAAAAAACTAAGGTCCCATCGTGAAGGGCTGGTCTAGAGACCCTGAGCCTCAGTGTAGGGCTCAGCTCTGCACATCCTAGTTGTGTGACCTTGGACAAGTGACTTCACATCTTTGGGCTCTTTTCCTGTCACCTGTCAAATGGGGATGAGTACAGTACCCACTGTTGATGAGAATTTCACAGATGCAGCCAACATGTTGTGTATTATGTCAGGCACATAGCAATCCCTAGAAGTGAAGTACTGGGAGAATTAGCATCCTAATTTTTATCTATAACTCTCTACATATATACACACGCATTATTTTTTAAAACAAACCAGTTTCCCTCAGTCTATTCCAACTCATGGAGGACCCATGTGTGTCAAAATAGAACTGCACTCCACAGGGCTACCAATGGCTGTGAATTTACAGAAACAGATCTGCAGATCTTTCTTTCTAGGTGCCCCTGGATAGATTCAAACTGTCAACCTTTCGGTTAGCAACCAAGTACTTAACCTTTGTACACTCAGGGACTCCTTTATCGCAACCCAGGCTTTTGTATCTGCTCTCTGCCCCAAATAGAGCTTTGTAGGCTTACCCCCAGCTTGCCCAAGAAAAGATGTTACTCTTACACATGGCAACAACTCCCTTTTTGAAACCTATTAAGTAATTTGGCCCCATAACCTCCTGTAGCCATAAGTTATCCGTATTAATTACAAGTTGTACAGGAAGGGCTCTGTCTACAGGATCATATTAACCCTCCTGGGCAGCATGCCATGAGCAAATGACTTTTCCCCCTGTAATTTTTCCAAACCTTTTTGGTGCCTGGAACTCACTGTGTGCCTGCCCCTGAGGAGACCTGGTTTATGGAAGGTCCTTCCAGTGTGTCGGGGGAGAGGGCGAGGGGTGCGGATGGCACCTTCAGAGCCTCCTGCCGGGTTTTCTTCCGAAGCAGCATGCAGCAGCCTGACTTCCAGCTTTTGGAAAAGGCATAGCCAACACATGTGTCTCCAGTGATGGGTTTTCCTTCCCTGTCCCACCACGGTGGAGTGCCTCAAAAAACAACATTTATATGACAAAGCTGCAGACTGGGTGGGGGGCAGCTAAGGAGCATCTGGGAGGGGTCATCCCACAGTAGCGGGCAGGGGGCATCGCTGGCCCCACAGTTGTTTTCCTCACCTCGTCCACCCTCCCTAGACATAGTCACAGGCACTGTTTCTCCAGGCGTAAGTCTCTTGTGGGACAGGAAAACCAAGTCTTTCAACTATTAGATGTGCCTATTGGAAATCACAACATGTGAAGTGTTGTGTGAACCATGAACTGTATCCCATTAATGAGTTCTGTGTGCTGGTTGCCACATAACACAACCGGAGTCATGCCCATATCCATCAACAGTGACTTCCTGAGCATTTGGTCTTGAGAAGATCTTGAGCTAAGTGAAACGCAGTTCCTTTTGCAAAAATTCCAGAGACCAGTGGAGTAGGCAAATAGAGAAGAAAAATTAGATGACAGCACTAGTTACCAATTCTGATTCACAGGGACCCCATGAGTGTCAGAGGAGAACTGTGCATTGAAGTGTTTTCATTGGCTGAATTTTTAGAAGTGGATTGCCAGGACTTTCTTCCAAGGCACTTCTAGGTAGACTTGAACCCCCAACCTCTTGCTTACCAGTCCAGTGCCCTAATTGTTTGTACCACCCAGAGTACATTCTAAAACTGAGATGTGGGCAAAGGGTTAAGGGACCCACAGAAGTCCAAGCACCTTTTATTGGAGGGGATGGTATTTGAGGTCAGTCTCAGTGGCTGTATGGCAATCTGGTGGTGGTTCTGGGATGGAGAGGGGATATTGGGGGACAGATCTTGTACAACTTTGTAGACCACTATAAAGATTTTTTTCTCTGAGAGATGTGAAGAATTTTTGGAGGGTGTTGGGCAGAGGCATGTTCAGAGCTGAACATATATTTTACTAGCATCACTCTGGTTTTACTGTTGGGATGTGGGGGGCATGGATGGAAGCAACAAGACCAGTTAGGGGGCAATTACAATAACCCAAGTGAAGGAGGATGGAAGCCTGTTGACCCAAGGCCCTAGAGAGAGCCTGTTCTATGATACGGTAGATGTTAATCAATGTGGAAGGGAAAACACAGTCATTAAGCCAACCACTCATGGTAATTTCTGACCATGTAGTCAGACCAGACCTTCTCCCTTCAGTTGTCATCAGAGTTTTGAGACTTCCTCTCAAATGGTAGTCTCTAGTTTACTATCTCTTGATCTAGTTTTTCTGTAAGTCTTCAAGTAGCCACTTAATCCCTCAAGTTTTCCTTCAGAGCATCCTCTCTGAATCTACTTTACTGAGTGTCTCTGTTCATTCCTTAAAATGCAAGAAACTTCCCTTCCACGGAATCAAGGGCACCCTGCTTTGGAGAATGATAGTGGGTCAACTCAAGCTTGACCAAGTAGGTACCCTTGCCTTACTCTGAGGGTTCAATTAAGAATTATGGAGAGACACATGTCTAAACACCACGTGAGTACAATGGATGCCATTCTTCCGGAGTTAGGAGAGACTTTGCCTGGATCACGGAAGACGCTCTTTTGTTTTACTTGTCTCCTTTACATGGTGAGCAGGGTTCTTCAAAGGAAGCATTTAATGTCTCCACAGGCCTGATCCCTTTCTTTAAAAACATAATAACACTCAAGAATGACAGCAATGTAAATCACCAAAATCATTAGGCGGAATCTCTGTGAATTAAAATTGCCTACATCAGGGTAAGATTAGGTCAGCTTCCTTGAAGGGATCTAGAGAGCTGGGGTTCACTCACTTCAGCATTTCAAAAGCAAATATTATCAAAGCCCCATGCTCTCAACGGCATGGAGTATCAACCTCTGATAAGATCATCCTTATCTGCAAAGGACCAAATTAGTGTCCCTTCATTACCCATGCCACAAAGACAAATTATCCTGGAAATGTTGTTTTTGGTGAGTCTCCAAAAACTGACTGGGAATGCACCCCCAAGGATAGGCTATCCCTACTCTCGAGACAGGCAGAGGAGAAGTGTAGTAGGTTACCTCTATGAGAAACTGTGCCCTCAAACCACCAACCCAAACCAGGAAGTTCAGAACGCCTCCAGGAGGGAAATCCTGAAAACAAAATAGAGACACTAAGTCTCAAACTTAGGAAAAGCCTGAGAGATCCTGGTGCCCAAAGCAAATAACAGGAAAAATATGTCAGCTGTGTGATGGTAGCCTGCATCATGAACAAAAACAAGACTTTGGAGAAGCAGGAGTCATTGCTGGAGTGCAAACCTACATGACTACTGAATACAAGTTTCGCTGCTGAGAGGCAGGCAGTTGCAACCCAACTCATTTTTAGGTCTTCAGGAATAACTTGCCCTGAGAAGCTATGATGTGTTCCCTCTCCCCTCTCCTTGCCATTAAAAGCAATGTCTTCGTTTCCTAGGGCTGTTGAAATGAAAGACCACAAACTGAGTGGCTTACAAGAGCAGACATTTATTGTCTCTCAGATCTGGAAACTGGAAGTTCTGAATCAGGATATCAGCTGTCTTGACTCCTTCTGAGAGAGTGATCGATCCAGACTGCTTCCTTAGCTTCTGGTGGCTCCGGGCTTCCATGGCTTAAGCTTCAGGCAGCCTTACGTGGCATCCTTGTCTGTCTCCCTGTCTCTGTGTATTTTCTCTTCTTTCATAAGGACCAGTCAGGAGGATTATGACCCACCCAACTCCAATTTGACCTCCTGTTTCCTTGATAACATCTTCAAAGACTCCACTTCTAAGCCAAGTCATGCTCACAGATACAAGGGTCAGGACTTCAGCATACGTTTTGGGGGGAACATAGTTCAATCCATAATGAGCCAGGTAAAAAAAAAATATATTAAAGAAATGGAGATTTGTTTTATTCTGAAAGTAGACTGTACTGCAGATCTCAACCGAATAGGCAAGATGGAGAACTGGCCTGGAGGATTGAATCCTGCAGCAAATCCCTCAGGCATACCTGAAGGTTCCATTTCAACCTTCACCATTCACAAGTGAATCTTTCAATTTGTCAGATTTGTACTTCACACTTTGGTCACTCACTCATGCAGTTACTTCTCATGGGATGAACCATCACAGTAGGTGACGTCCTTAGAGCTTAGGTTCCCATGGCCTAGGCTCAAATCCCAGCTCCAGCACTTTGTTGTTGTTAGCGGTCATTGACTCCATTCCCAAGTTATGGTGACCCTGTGCACAATAGGAGGAAATGCTGCCTGATCTTGCCCCATTCCCAAGGTGGGTTGTGGGTCCTTTATGATGTATAAACCCTTTGTGGCCCAGAGAATTTTGATTGTCTGATTTGGGAAGTAGGTTGCCAGGGCTTTCTTCTAAGACCATCTTAGTTTGGAATCTCTGCTGAAACCCATTCAGCATCATAGCAACACACAGCCCCACTGACAGATGGTGGGTAGCTGTGTGTAAGGTGGAGTCATACCTTGAATTTACTGGATATGGCTTTTCTATCCAATTCTTCTTAATTCCAACCAAATAATTGGGTTGTTGTTAAGTGCTGTCGAGTTGATTATGACTCATAGCGACCCTGTATAGCATTTCCAAGGAGCACCTGTTGGATCTGCACAGCTGACTTTGCGGTTCACAGTTCAGTGCTGATCCTACAGCATCACACCACCTGGATGGCAAAACTAACCAATCCCAGCCTTAGAGTCCTATGTACCTTATTTGTATGATCCCACCCAAGTAAGGTATGCAGGACTCTAAGGCTGGGATTGGTTAGTTTTGCCATCCAGTTAGGTTTGAAAGATACCATCTCAGAAGTAGGAATGGAAGATCCCAGGAACATCAAGAAGGAAAAGTGTGAGTGAAGTGTGAGATCCCTACCTAGAAAAATGGCAATGGCCAAAGCAGTGGCACAGGCAATGGCAGAGGCTGTGGCATGGAGAGACAGAGCAGTTGCAGGTTCTAGGCCCATGGACTAAGGCAGAGGCCAAGGGGCCACATGACTGAAGGCCAAAGACAAGAGTGAGGCGTGTCTACAGTATGGCAGACAAGAGGCATTCCTGACTGGAGAACTACTGTGTCCTGAGTGGGTTTGTTGCTTTTTTTAAGTTTTTATTGTGAATTATGTGATAGTTTACATGGGAGAACATTATCTTTACATTCATCCTATCGTATTTCATTTCATTGCAGTGATTACAATCCCCTTCATATATCATCAAACAACAAAGGGTACACCCCACACGCCTGCCCCCTGGCCACCAGCACACAGCCCCTCTCCCTCCCTGAGACCAGAGTCCCAGGCCGCTCCTTATCTCCACGTCATCATCTCTGCCTCCATCCCTGGCTTTACTGCTTCCCCAGAAAGGGTCCCACACTTAGCTTTTCTCCCTTGATGGTTCCAGGGATCTCTGTTCCTGGACTGCAAAATCAACCATTCCCCTCCTTTTGTTACAAAATGTCTACCTTTACCTTTCCAACACTCACTGTCAGACCTGATAGCAATCATTTCCTATTGAACCACAAGAGTCTTATCCCCATCACCTTTTATCAGCCTGAGTGGGTATTGATCCTGAATTGTACCATTCGCTTCCCTAATAAATCCATAATCATGAATATTATCATGAGTTCTGTGTGGCCATTGCAATGGATTGTCAAACCCAGATGTGAAGCAGAGAGTGTTGTGGGAGGGATGGTTGGTGTCAAAATAGGGTAAAGAAGGCTGTAGGGTGGAAATATGTCTGACCTCTGCTTCATAGGAATTGACCTTGGGCTGATTTTGATTTTCTTTCCCCCTTGTGCAGCCAGGGGAAGTCAGGCATGGCTCCACATGGTTTCTTCAGGTGTACCCACCAGAAATTAAACCCACTGTAGGCAAGAAATCTAGCATTTAACCATCACTATCCTATCCCAGCTTCACCACTTAATAGCTAGAAAATATTGGGAAATTACTTAATAACTCAGAGCCTCCTTATTCTCATTAAAACTGGATAATAATGAAGAAGTTAAGAAAACCAAATTAAAACCACTTGTTGTTATTGTTAAGTGGCATCAAGTCGATTCTGACCCATAGCGACCCTGTATAGGGTTTCCAAGGAGCAGTTGGTGAGCTTGAATCGCCAACCTTGCAGTTCAAACGGCTTTGCAGTCTGGCTCATTAACCCACAGCGCCATACCAGGACTCCAAAACCACTTGGCAATCAATAAATATTAGCATAATTAAGAATAGACTAGAGATGAGGAGAATGATGTTTACTTGAGCTTTATTGACTCTGTACAAACATTTAGTTGTGTGAATTATATCAAACTGCAGATTGCATTTTGAAGAACAGGTATTCCAGAACACTTAATTGTGCTCATGAGGAACTTGTACATAGACCAAGAGTCAGAACAGAACAAGAGGCTATTGAATGGTTTAAAATCAGGAAAGGTGTGTGGCAGGGTTGTATCCTTTCATCATACTTATTAAATCTGTATACTGAGCAAATAATATGAGAAGTTGGATTATATGATGAAGAACATGGCATGAAGATTGAAGGAAGGCTCATTAACAACCTCCAATGTGCAGGTGATAAAATCTTGCTTGCTGAAAACAAAGAGAATTTAAAATACTTACTGATGAAAATCAAAGATGACAACCTTCAGTATGGATTACACCTCAACGTAAAGAAAATGAAAATCTCCACAACAGGACCAATAAGAAAAAACACATCATAAATAAACAACGAAGAGATTGAAATTGTCAGACTTCATTTTGCTTGGATCCACAGTCAACACTCATGGAAGCAGCAGTCAAGAAATCAAATAACATATATCATTAGGTAAATCTGCTGCACAAGACCTCTTTAAAATGTTCAAGAGCAAAGATGTCAATTTGAGGACTAAGGTGAGTCTGATCCAAGCCATAGTATTTTCAATAACCTCATATGCATGGGAAAGTTGGACAATGACAAATCCTTCCAGGCTATAGATGTGATGCATTTGAAATACAATGTTGACAAAGAATATTGAAAGTACCTGGACCACCAGAAGAACAAATGAACCTGTCTTGGAAGAAGTACAGACAGAATGCTCTTTAGAAGCGAGGATGTCGAGACTTTGTCTCTTGTATTTTGTACATGATGTCAGGATGAACCAGTTCCTGAAGAAGGACATCATGTTTGGTAAAGTGGAAGGTCAACAAAAAAGAGAAAGACCCACAATGAGCTGGATTGGCAGTGGGTAGCAACACTAGGCTCAAGCCTAACAGTCATTCTTGGGGAGTGCTGGACCAGACGGTGTTTTGGTTTGTTGCGCATAGTGTCGCTATGAGTCAGAACCGACTTGACAGCATCTGACACCCTAACAACAAGAGATGAGAAGAAGGAAAGGAAGAAGTAAAAGTTAGTGCACTGGACTGTGAACCAAAAGGTCAGAGATTTGAGCCACCGGCCTCTTTGTGGGAGAAAGATGAGGCTTTCTGTTCATGCAAAGATTTACAGCCTTGGAAACTATAGAAGGTTGCTGTGAGTTGGAACCGACTCGATGGCACTGAACAACAACAATATAATGTATAAGACATAAACCTTAAAAACACAAGTCAAGATTAGACTCAATAAAAGCAAGAGCAGCAATTGATTGCATTTAGGGAAAAATAGTTTTATAGTTTAAGTGTTATAAAGATTAAATGGTTTAAGGTGGATGAAAAGGCAGTGCTCAAGAAACCCAGTAACTCAGTGGTCCAAATAGAGCAAGTGACCCTAAGCGGCCTATGAAGAATGCAAAAAGGCCTAGAAAAAGTTGTTTGCAGCCTTTGGGTATGGCAAGGACTCCAATAGGTCCATCCTATGGAGTTTAGTATGAAGGGTACAAGAATCTTGAAGGATGGCTAACTGGCAACTCACTTTCCTTCTGTCCATGTGTGCTACATGATTCTCACATGCCATCCAGGTAGTAACAGCCCAATTGGGGATAACGGCTGTTGTCATCAATTTTACTCAGACTCATGGCAACCCCATGGCTGTCATAGCAGAACTATGATCCATAGGATTCTCAGTGGATAGTTTCCCAGAAGTAGATCACCAGGTCTTTCTTCTGAGGCATGTCTGGGTGTTCTTAAATCTCTAAACTTTCAGTTGGTGGCCAAGCACATTAACTGCTTGCACCTCCCAGGGACTCTGCCTAATGGACTAAGTACATCCCCATTTTACAGATGACATGATTGAGGCTAAAGGAAGACCACCAAATCATGCCACCATTTGTGTGGCATAACTGGGATTTCAACCTAAGTTTGTCTGCCTTCTGACTCTGCATGCCAGAAGCAGAGGCCGTCAGCCACGCACACTTGGATAGGGATATTAGTTAATCCACTCTGCCCATTAACATGCCAGTCTTTCATTGATGACAGATGAGAATGATGGTGAAGGGACCTTTATTCCTTCCCTTGCTGGGTAACCCACAGTTACCCCCGGGCATGTTTATGCGAGGCAATTTGAGGTTTCAGTGTCCCACAATGTCAAACTGCCAAGCAGGAAAGAAAAGTCAGTTTTAACAATGCATCTCATTTTTCACCTAATTAGTACCAACATACTTAGTGATGTTAAGGGTAAAGTCTGACTTGTCAGCTGCTGGCAAACACAGAGCCTCAGTGTAAATCCTGGTTGGGGAGGTGGAGGTGGGATTTCTCCAGTGGGAGGCAGTTGCTCTTGGTGGGACAATGAACAAAACATGATCTCCTCTCTGTCTCTGGTTCTAGGACAGTCTGACACTGCCATCTATGCAGCTGACTTCTCTTCCAGAGTAGGAATTTCTGATGATTCTCTACAACTAAGAAGCCCAGGTCTGAAGCTGTAAACCAACAAACCCACCTCTGCCTCGTCCAGGAATAGAAGCTACACTATATCAGCTGTCCTCCACTATGGATTCTCTCTCCTCTAGATTTACAAAATGAAAACAGATGAATTCAATCAAACCCACGTCCCCCGAATTACGGCTTCCTTTATACCTTGTGGTGAAGGAGTTTATACATAATTGGCACGTGATTTTCTCCAGTGGTTTCAAGTCATTCCCAAACTTAAAAAGGAACCTTTCAGTTTGGGAATGAGATGGTTTTATTTCAAACCAATCCATCATGCCTTCCGAAGGCAAGGAGGGTGGGTCTCAGGAGTGAAACTGTGAAGGGAGCGGGCAGTGGAAGTCCCCACAAGTCCCGAGGGCCCCAGCTTCATCTCTTTCAATTGGGCAGAGGAGACAGGCGGTGGGTCAGCCAGAAGACAGGCACAGAACCTCCTTCAGGTCCCTGTGGAGGTTCTGTGGGACAAGACTCTATCACAGTTAGGTTGGGAAGCAACTGCTTTTTTAAAGTACTGTCCCCACACTTAGCATTATCTCTATTCCTTCTTGGACCATGAGAAGTAAGTTCCCCTGTTTCTCAGTTCAAGGTCAGCCAACACCCCTAAACTCCACCCTTTACAGTTTCCAATGGATCAAAAACACCATCCACCAGCAAATGCCAATTTACATAATTGGCTGGCCCCAAAAAGTAATAGAGTTGCTGTTCAGCTATGTTTACGCAGATCTTTAATGAAATTCAACACAGAAAACAAGGAACGACCACTTGACACTTGGCTTTAAAAATCTGGGTTTGGAGCCAGAGAGGTTTTCCTAAATCCCTATTAACAAAGTCAACAGGTGAATACGTTTTCAAGGCTTCATCCAAATGGGGCACCTAGATCATGATCATATTACATTAAGGTAAACAAAAGAGCAATTGTGCTCACCCAGGGATTAGGAGGTATCTTAAAAGCTCTTTCATATTTATTTTCCACAATTCAGCAAGCCCAAAAGGGAAATGTTCAACTTCGTTAGAGATTGCTTACATGTTGTGGAAACATTGGGTCACCCCAGATTCTCGAGGCATTAAAGATTCATTTAGGAATTTTACCGAGATCATAGGCTTCAGTGCTTCTGCCAGCAACCTCTCCTAGGAGACGGTGAATATCAATTCTGCATGGTGGAGCCATCATGCAGTGAGAGAGAACATCTGCCACAAGCTAACAAAGGTAAGGGGGTCTTTGTCACCAAGAAAGTCTGGAATGATTGTGAACCAACAGTCCTCCAGGATCAGTTTGTGATTCTTCTGGTGATGCTCTGGGTCTGGTTCCCATATGCTCTCCCTGCTGGACAAACAGGAGGGCCAGGAGCCTAGGACCAAGTGTGGATTAGATGGTGGAAACCAAAGAGCTGCAGGCTGGGACCCTGGAAAGGATTTGTGTGGAGTCCCAGTGTGGCGCTGTGGGTTAATGCACTGGACAGCAAAGTCAGTTTGAACCACAAGGTTGGTGGTTCAAGCTCCCCAGTCGCTCCTCAGAAACCCTATACATGGTGGCTATGGGTCAGAATCGACTCAATGGCACTTAACAACAATATCAAAATGAAAGCTTAAACTGTTAATTCAAATAAGCCTGGGTGGAAGGGGCAACTAGGCTGCAGCAATGCTTTGGAGACTGGAATGGGCGCTGACAAGGGGTCCTGTGACCACTATGTAGGAGACCTATGGTGCACAGCTTCTATAGTGGCTCTTAGTGCTCCTGCCCTCAGATATTTGTGCCATGTATAATCCCTCCTTTTTCACATAGTCACTCACTTCTAACAGAATACAGCAAAAGTGATGGGCTGTTACTTCCCAGGTTAGGTTGCAGAAATGTGTCTTCTCTCTTTGCATGCCTTCCTTTGATCTCCCATTTGCTCCCTCTGATGGAATTCAGCTGCCATTTTTGTCAGCTACCCAATGGAGAGGCTGCAATTGAAGTTTCAATCCAAACTGATCCATGGGTGTTTGCCCTGTGGCACCATAAGATAAGCACTAGATTGTTAACCACAAAGTCAGAGGTTCAAACCCACCAGCCATTCCTCAGAAACCCCATACAGGGTGGCTATGAGTCAGAACTGACTTGACAACAAATAACAACTAGCCTAGAGGTTAACAGTTCAAACTCACCCAATGGTGTGTAAGAAGGAAGGTTTGACAATTTGTTTCTACAAAGATTCCAAATAAAAAATCTAACCCTCTGCTGCTGAGTCAATTGCAACCTTGTAGAACCTTATAGTGACCTTGTAGAACAGAAGAACTGCCCCATAGGTTTCCAAGACTGTAGTCTGGCCAAGTGGAAGCAAGAAAGTGAAGTCCAGCAATCTACAAAGAACTTAATTCTGCCAACAACTGCATAAGTGAGCTTGGAGTAGATCCCCCCATGTTACATATGAGACCACAGCCCAGCTGATACCCTGAGGACAGCTTTGTGAAAGATCATGAAGCAGCAAAATTGGATTCCTGCCGCCACAGAAACTGTAAGGTAAAAAATATTTGTTGCTAGATTTTGGAGTAATTTAGTATATAGCAAAAAAAAAAAAGTACTCTCAGATACAGGGAGAGTCACTGAGGGAACCTGTGGGTCCCAAGACTTAATCCTCAGAATCTCTGGAACGTCTAAGGGGCTGCCTCAGTGGTTCCAGTGAGTCCTTCACTTGATATGGAATCACATGAAGAGAAATCCCGCTGTGCTGCTCTTCCATCAGGCAACACATCAAATGACAACTTCCCCAACACTTTCAGAGCTCCAATTATAAGGCAAAGATAAAAGATTCTAAATTTAGAGAAAGGAGAACACTCAGGGAATTCTTTCCAGACAGTTTTCTGACTGACTAAAACAGAACCATGCATAGGATAATAGTAACCCAATTGTACAAACCCTTAGAATTTACCACAAAGTTAACCACAAAGTAATGTCACTGAACACTCACCAACACCCTGCAAGCTCCTTCTTGGACCCTGAGGGATCATTTGGGAAGACTAGTAGACAGACGCATTTTTCCACTCACACACCCAAGTCAGAAACATGGGTCCTTCTCCATTTGAGATTAAGGCTATCCTCGTTGGCCAGATATAAAGATTCAGACAAAGAAGGAAGAGGCCACCTACCAACCAGTCAGACTGGTTACATCAACAAAGTGAGCTTTGCCGTAAGTAGATCACCTTCACATATTTGGCCAAGTGTAGAGAGTATTTCTGATCTGCAGATGAAGACATTAAGACTGATGGATCTGGTCCAAGGAAACACAGCCAGGCATGGTACACATGGAAAATGGGAGCAGATCCTACATCATATTCTATGGTTTTCTTCACCCCAAGTTGAGTGGTTGACTAGTTAGCATACAGGTCCAAGTTAAGACTTTTTCCTAGGATGCCCTAGCCATTTTCTCCTGGCCTCAGCAGAAAACAAGCGAATAAAACAAATATGAAGATGTTAGTGAAGAGGCTTCCACATCTGAAATGATCCCACATCCTTTGATGTAAATATCAAAATCCATGGGCATGTCCCTCATTCTCACTTCATGTTCTGGCTGAAGCAATCATTTTCTGTCTTCTCCATTTCTCAAACGCAGTCCATTCCCAAATCATCATTGTCCCTTCTGAATATGGAGCCAAAAGCTGTGTCTTCCCTCCACCATGGTTTGCACTGCCTAAGTGCAGGTGACAGCTTAGCTCTTCTTGACTATATCATAGCCACTCTCCATTGCTAGGATTACACCTTCCCTGAGCTAACGTATTAAAGCCCAGCTCTGATCCCATCTCATTCAAATCCCACAATCTCTCCCCATCTATTACAAGGGAAATCGACAAGTTCTTTAATAGCAGGCAAGGAAGTCCTTGGCTGATCTTTGTCCATCTAGGCAGCTTTAGCCCTTGTCACTTCACCCTAATTTTATGTTCCAGCCACACCAAATGTATTCAGCTTCCTTACATAGATCACAGCGTGTCATTCTCCAGACCTTTCCTTGTGCCTATTCCTTGGCATAAAGTGACTTTTTTCTACTCTATACTTGACTAAGAGTCCTTGGAAGGTGCAAATGGTTAGCATGCTTGGCCTATAACCAAAAGGCTGGTGATTCCAGTCCACTCAGAGGCACCTCCAAAGAAAGGGCTAGTGATCTACTTCCAAAAAGCCAGCCATTGAAACCCTATAGAGCACAGTTCTACTCTACCATTCATGGGTCAAATCAATGGAACTTTTCTATGATTAATCAAATCCCACTCTGTCTTTAAGACTCAAGCCTCCATCTTCCTCCTCCCTTGCTGCCCCTCCTTCCCTTTGCCAATACAGTCACGTGTTCCTCAATTCTACTGTTATGTTCCAGGTATCTCTCCACCACTGCCTGACATCACATTGCATCGCCGTTGTTTGTTTGTGCATCTGCCTCCCACCTTCCTTGGCACAGAAGATGAGCATTGAGTGTGCTCTCCGAGAGTGACCATTAGGATGCTTCACATTCACAGTGCAAAGATAAGCAAAGGACTAGTGTTGTCAAGCCTACCTGCCTTTGATACAGATACAGGCTTGCTCACTTTCTCTGTCTTTGAAGACAAGCATGATCACAGACCTTTATCTAAGTGATTAAAAAAACGAAAACAAAAAAATCTGCGTTCAAATAAGGCACATCACGAGGGGTTTCAGGTAGATGTGGGGGAGCATTAAGTTAGCAAGAGTACAAATGTGGCATGCCTAATGAGGGTGCTCCCAAGAACATGAGCCTCAACATGTTAAAAAGCATTGGTGTTGTTAGGTGCCATCTAGAAGCTACCTATTCATAGCGACCCTATGCACAACAGAATGACATACTGCCCGATCCTGGGCCAACCTCACTATTGTTGCCACACTTGAGCCCATTGATGCTGCCACTTTGCCAATCCATCTCGCTGGGGGTCTTCATCTTTTTCTCTGACCCTCCAACTTACCAAACATGATATCCTTCTCCAGAGATTGGTCCCTCCTGACAATATGTCCGAAGTATGCGAGATGAAGTTTGGCCATCCTGGCCTCCAAGGAACACTCTGGCTGCACTTCTTCCAAAACGGATCTATTGGTTCTTTTGGCAGCCCATGGCACTTTCATTATTCTCTTCCAACACCATAACTCAAAAGCATTAATTCTTCTATGGTCTTCTTTATTAACTGTCCAGCTTTTGCATGCATATGAGATTATTGAAAATACCATGGCTTAGGTCAGGCATACCTTATTCCTCAAGCATTGAGGGGCCCCTAACATTACTACCCCCCTTGGGGGGAAAAAAGTCACATGCCATTCAAATATATTTAGATAATGCTGCATGGTGATAATCCAAATCTCTGAGAAGTTGTACAAGAACTTTTTTTAGGTATATAAATGTCTTTGAGCCAACATTTCCAATGTGTTTGATCATGGCCCATGTCTCTCCATATTCCCTTCCTACACAGCATCCTTAGCACTACCATTCAAAATACACATTAGAAAAAATACACGTTAGAAAAAATACTAATTTCATGGAAATGCACCCAAGATACGGGATCAAGCAACCTGCATGCAATCTACGGAAATAAACAAATCTGCTCCACCATTTTCTACCTATGTAAGCAATTCATTTGAATATTCTAAACCTGGATTTCCTCACTTCTGTAATATGTGTTCAACAATGCCAACCTTGTAGAGTGTTGGGAGGGTTAAAAGAAATAACATAAATAAGCCATGCAATAGTCATTAAGTTTTGGGTACTCTCTGATTCACTTTCCTTCTTCAGGATTGCCTTATATTTAGCCTAGAGAAATGTCTATATAACTTTAAAACTTCAAATTTCTGACCTGATTTCCCAAAACACCAAGCAAATGAAATCAAGCTCTACAAAATTTAATTTTTTATTTTATTTTATTTTATTTTACTAAATCAACCTAAAGCAATACCTACTGCAGGCACACTAGCCAATCCTTCTGTTCAAACCTACCAATCACTGTTTCCAAATAATGCCTCTTTATTTGTGCCTTGGTTAGCAGAAGACCATGACAGAGACATTAAAGCAGAATGTCCTGGTGCCTGCAAGACACTCTGGTTATAAATTAGGCATCACTGGAGGATTTGAGCCACTAGGGTACTATTCAGAACACACAGTAGACACAACCTTCGTTTTGTTTCACTTCCTCTGAATAAAAATGTCTGATGCTTCACCTACAATGAAAATATTCTATGAGTTGTAAAAAACAAAAGTCATAACACACTTTAAAGGCGTGCATAACCATGAGATAATTGTGCTTCTCAGTTCATTGATGTTGCCTCTCTCTCCCCGGGTGTTATAGTGTGTGCCTTGTTGTGTGGTATTTCCCAAAATATTATTCATAGAAGGTTTATAATAACAAAGCATTACCATAATAAATCCGAGTCACAGGAATCTTCTATCGAAGAGAAACTCACTAACCTTGTTCACATTTCCTTCCCAGAATTCAAGATTAAATTTCAATTTTCTAATCAAAGATCCCAAATCCTAAGAACTTGAAACTTTGAAATGGATACTTTTTTTAAAAAGGAAAATTAGATCGGAACTGTCAGACAGAGCGATCAAAATGACATGAAGCAAATCAGATGATGTGTGTGAGAGGTTTTCTTTAGTTCAGCTGTCAGAAAAACATTGACAAGTCTTATCTCTCCAAAAGCCCCAAAGCCAGTGTCTCAGGCCTAGGAAGCTAAGATTGTTTTAAGAAAAAATAAAGGCACAAAAGGCTTCTTAGGAAATTCGTATTCAAAGTGTTACTTAAATCCTTGGTTTGGAACAGTAAGGGATGGGGAATCCATGGTGATGGCAGGAAAATCAAAGAAGAAATTATTTATACTAAAGATCAAATCCTGCTAAAACAAACTCTAAAGAGACTGGGGTTGCTTAATTATTCTACCTTGTTACTCTATCAAATAGTCCTTGAAGTAAGTGGGTCAGGATTTGTAGTTATTAAGTGCCACCGAGTCATTTCCAAATCATAGCAACTCTGTGTATAGGGTTTCCAAGGAGCAGCTGGTGGGTTTGAACTGCCTCCCTTGTGGTTTGCAGTCCAGTGCTGATCCTACAGAGCCACACTAGGAGTCTGGGTCAGGATTTAGACCTTAGAAATTTAATTATTATATGTAATTTTTTTGGAGGAGCACTTATTAGAATGCAATTTGACCTTACATTTTGACTTTTCAAAAAGTCTCTTTATAAGAACGGATTGGTAACGTCTCTTGATGGGTCACTATCTGGAAGTCTCTTGTTTTTGTTTGTTAAGTGCCATTGAGTCAGTTCTGACTCATATAGAACTGACTAGGGTTTCTGAGGAATGGCTGGTGGGTTTGAATCACCAACCTTGTGGTTAGCAGTCCAGTGCTTATCCTACAGTGCCACACCAGTACTGTGGAAGTCTCTTAGATTGTTTAAAAATAAAGAGAGCAGCAATGCTAAATCTGTAGTTAAAATGTGTTGTCAATTACCATTGAGTTGGTTCCTCTTCTTGGTGACCTTGTGAATAACAGAATGAAACATTGTCCTGTGCTCTTGTCATGATTCAGGGCTATTTGAGTCCACTGTTGTGACTATTGTGTCATCCGGGTCATTGAAGTTTCCTTTCATTTTCACGGTCCCTCTACTTTACCAAACCCGATGTCATTTTCTAGCATTGTTCTTTGCCAATGATGTGTCCAGAGTAAGCAACATGAAGTCTTGCCATCCTTGCTTCTACAGAGGAGCGTTCTGGCTATATTTCATCTAAGACTGATTTGTTTGTCTTCTGACAATCATGGTATGCTCAACAGCACAGATCAAATGCAGAAACTCGTCTTCTGTCTTCCTATTTCTACCTTTTACATTACATATGAATACTTGTAATTAAGCTTGCTGAGCTTTGGAAGTTAACTTGAATACCATTTTCAAACACTGTTCAGAAAGGGTTTGTAGGTGTTCTTCTGTCTTGTAAGGACTTTGTCAGAACCCACAGTAGAGTGCTTCACCCTGCCTTACTGTGCCTTATCATGAGCAAACTACGTTCAGTACCCTAGCGCTGCTGTAACAGAAATATCACAAGTAGATGGCTTTAACGACCACAAATTTATTTTCTCAAAGTTCACAAGGCCAGAAGTCCAAATCCGAGTGTATGTCTGGATGGGGAGGGAGTCCTTCTTTGTCTACTTAAAGCTTCTAATAGCCAGGAATCCTTGGAGGTTCTGGAATTGTAGATTCATCTGCCCCCATCATCAGACAGCAGCTACCTTCCCCGGGTGTGTCTCTGTGTTTATGTTGCTCTTTATCAACACAATAACATTTAGATCTAAATTCCACCTACATTGATATGACCTTAACTGATTGATTAATTATACTATGTTACGTTGCATTATGGAAAGTAATTGCATTGCATTACATTATATTACCAGTAACACAGCTACATTTCATTTCATTATATCCACAAGTATGATGTTGTTGTTGTTGTTAGCTGCATTGAGTCATTATCAACTCATAGTGGCCCTGGATACAACAGAACAAACCACTGCTTAGTCCTGTGCCAACTTCACAATCATTGCTGCACTTGAACCCATTGCTGCTGCCACTGTGTCAAACCATCTTATTGGGGCTCTTCCTCTTTCTCTTTGACCCTCTACTTTTCAAACATGATGTCGTTCTCTAGAGACTGGTCCCTCCTGACAATATGTCTGAAGTGTGAGAGACAAAGTCTGGCTATACTTCTTCCAACACAGATCTGTTTGTTCTTTTGGCAGCCCATGGCACTTTCAGTTTTCTTCTTCAACACCATAGCTCAAATGCATCAATTCTTCTAGGGTCTTCCTTACATCCATAAGTATAGGAGTTAGGATTCCAACACATATTTCAAGGGGACCCAATTCAATCCATAATACCCTCTCACATCAGTAAGGGCTCATTCAGAAAAGAAGATTCATGATGAGGCATGATGTTGGTGGTGGGTGTGTGCTGTGGAATCAGTTCTGACTCATAGTGACCCTAAATAGGGCTTCTGTGGTTGTAAATGTTTATGGAAGCAACGTGCTTCATCTTTATCCCACAGAGTTGCTGGTAGATTCAAACTGTTTGTAGTCCAATGCATACCCCACTACACTGCCAGGGCTCCTTATGATGAGGGACATAATGAGTTTCTTATAGGGATTAGACAATATGCAATCTTGGGAGTGAGTTACACAGTCCATGTAAGGGTGTTGTCCTTGCATCTGGTGCTACATCTGAGGCCAGCAGGGCCAGCAGATGGCACAGAAAGATGGATGTGAACCCACAGGGATGAACTAGACCCATGCAGATATATCACTGTCTTTAAGCTATCTGGCTGTATGATGTGGAAGATGTGAGGAGGAGCTAGCACATTTCAACAGGGAGCTGTCCAGGAACCTGGCCCAGGTTTTGAAGAACCAGAAGGAGATCTGCTGGGAGCTCAAGGAGCTGCAATAGTCATAAATATGACTGTGGCTTTACTGTTTTCCAAACCTTGTACAAATTCCTGTTACATTGCTGTTGTTGTTATGTGCCGTGGAGTCAGGTCCGACTCATAGTGATCCTGTACAGGGTTTCTGAGGCTATAAATCTTTACGGGAGTAGAAAGCCTCATCTTTCTCCTGTGGAACAGCTGGTAGTTTCTAACTGCTGACCTTGAGGCTCGCAGCCCAATTCGTAACCACTACGCAACCATAATTCAGAAACATGCAGAGACAGGGCATCTGGGAAATGTATTCCCAGCTTAGCTAAACAACTGCACAGACCCTGACTTTGAATTCAGCCATGTGACTTACTTTAGCCAATGACATGCAGGTAGAAGTGACAGTGTTCCAGCTCCAGTTCCAAACCTCCCAGCACCGTAAGTTCCACCTGACCTCTTGTACGGAACTGAACTGAGAAGTAGAGCAACCCAATGACCACAGCCTGAAGTAGAGCGTCCAGCCAAGCCCACATTAGATGTGCAGAGCCCCAGCCTAACGTGCCGATAGTGGGCAGCAAGAAATAATTGCTGAAGCCACTGAGTTTGGGGAAGTCATTCATGATCTAGACCTTTCTGATGATCAAGAATCCCTCTATCTACTTATCACTCTTATGTTCCTTAATTCCTGAATTATCATGGTGGTGCCATGGTTAAAGTCTCAGCTACTAGCCTGGTAGCGTAGTGGTTACGAATCAGGCTGCCAACCACAAGGTCAGAAGTCCGAAACTACCAGCCACTCTGTGGGAGAAAGATGAGGCTTTCTGCTCCCATAAAGATTTACAGCCTTGGAAACCCTGTACAGGGTCGCTATGGGTCGGAACCGATTCGACGGCACTTAACAACAACTAGCCCAATAGCCACTCTGGGAGAAAGATATGACGATCTGCTTCCAAAAGATTACATTCTTGAAAACACTATAAACCCAATGCCATTGAATCAATTCCAACTCCTAGTGACCATACAGGTCAGAGTAGAACTGCTCCTTGGTGTTTCTGAGATTGTAAATCTTTAAGGGAGCCGTCAGCTTCATCTTTCTCCTGTGGAACAATTGGTGGGTTTGAACCACCCACCTTTTGGGTAGCAGCCTAACACCTAACCCACAGCATTACGAGGGCTTCTTGGAAACCCTATGTGGCAATTATATGCTATTCTATAGGGTCACTATATGTTGGAATCTACTGGATGGCAGTGGGTTTGGGTTTTGAACCAGGAACTCTAAGGTCCCTTGTTGAGGCAAATGGTTTGTGCTGGAGTACTAGCCTAAAGGGTAGTGGTTTGACCCCACCCAGAAGCCCCATGGAAGAAAGGTCCATGGCCTACTTCTGTAAAATAACAACCCCAAACCTCTGGGAAACAATTCTACACTATAAGCCATGGAGCTGATGTGCATTGGAATCTACACAACAGCACCACATTTGTTTTCTTGGTTTGACCAGGGACCTTGATGGCCACAAGGGAATGCCTTTGAAGTGATGCTGATGGAAACTTTAGTACAGGGATTTAGCCCACTCTCCTAATCCCAGGACCTTCCCTTTTTAAAAAAGAAATTGGGGCATGCATGCGTATTCTCAACATCAAATCCAACTATATCCACAGCAATACAAAAGTTTGAAAGATGAAATCAAGAAAATGTCCTTATTATATTCCTATATTAGGACAAGCTTAAAATCTAAGTAAGGGACATGAGAAAAGATTTGAAAAGATGGAAAGACATACAATCTTCCTACTTGGGAAGACCAAGTATTATCAAGACTCCAGTGCTCCAAGTTGACTTATGATGTGATTCCATTTCAGATTCCAATAGTATTTGGGGGTTGGGAGGGAGCATAGTAATATGAGAGAAAAATAAATGCTTGAGACAAGCCACGAAATACTTTTCAGGTAAGGGAAGCACATTTAGAATGTTTGAGGATGAAGACTCTTCTGGTCCCAAGGACTTCATGAACCTTAGCTTCAAAGTTACCTACTTCCTTTACCTCTTCTCAAAGACATGGCAAAGAATTCTGGATAAGAGAGGGTCAGTAAAAACTGATGAAATAAGAACACTCACACACACAAAAAACAAGTCTTTTTCTGTATTCTTTTAGTTTCTTTGTTTAAGCATGTCTTCCCATTCTTTGAAGGACGCCTAGTGTCATGATGCTACCCTAAAGGTTGGATCCTCAAACCCATTCAGTTGTACCACAGTCAAGAAAACTCTATGAAGCAGGTCTGATCTGTAACACGTAGGGTCACCATGAATTGGAACTGACTTAACAACAATATAGTTTGTTGTTGTTTCCCATACTTTGAACTATTTCAGAAGTCTGGGGTTTTGGTCTTGTTCCTGGGCAAGATTGAGGGGAAAAAAATTTTTTAAAGGGTTAAACAAAAGGCACATCTGAAAATATCCTCTGGTAGTTCGGAAGCTGTCCGTTTCTTGGTTGTGTTCTAGGCTCAAAATAACACTTCCTGAGCCAGGGGTGAGAAAAAGTGTGCAAAAGTTTCAACTCTTGTAGTCTATCTTCAATTAACAAACCTGAGGTTAGTCTTTTAAGAAAAAGATTTCACATGCATGCAAAAGGCTTCTGTGTTTAACCATAAAATCCTTGAGTACCAAGGAAATCCCATCCCATCCCACTCACACTCAGCAGTGGATTTTCCTGACAGCTACGCTGCTCTTTACGCATGTAAAATCAACTACTGTCTTTTGAGTTAAAGGTTTTGCATAATAAGATTTTGTGAAAGAGCTCAAGTAGCAAGTTTATTATTAGTCAACTAATTGTCCCTGACTCCAGCGCTAAGGGAAATCCAGAGAGTAATCTGATGGAGAGTCTGATCCCTAGAGGGATAAAAGTAGAGTCAGATATATTGTTATTGTTGTTAAATGTTGTCAAGTCAATTCTGACCCATAGTGTCCCTGTATAGGGTTTCTGAGGAGCAACTGGTTAGCTTGAACTGCTGGCCTTTTAGATCAAATCAACTTTGCAGTCCAGCGCACTAACCCACAGCACCACACCAGGACTCTTGGACAACTGCAAAACCGTGTGGTGGGCCATGTCTGATGTCCTCTGGCTTCACAAGGGGCAAGTACAATCAAATAAAACTAGCCTAAGGCAGATTCCTATGAAGTGGAAGTCAGACATGCCTCCACCCCACAACCTTCTTTACCACATTCTGACACCAACTATCTCTCCTACAGCACTCTCTGTTTCACATCTGGGTGGAATAAACCATTGCAATGGTCACAAAGAACTCATAATAATACTCAAGATTATAGGGGTTATTAGGGAACAGGGTACAACTGAGGATCAGAACCAACTCAGGATGCAGCAGTTCTTCAGTCAGGAATGCCTCTTCTCTGCTGTACTGTAGGCATGCCTCACTCTTGTCTTCAGCCTCTCAGCCATGTGGTCCCTTGGCCTTCGCCCTGCTCAGAAAAGTGTTACAAAGCTCTTTTGGTGGTGGGTGGGGTGGGTGGGTGGGGTGTGCCGTGGAGTCAATACAAGAGACTGGGTTTGATTCTTAGTCATTGGACCTCTTGGACAGCTTCTACCCAACTGTCAGTAAAGCTTGCATGTTGCTGTGATGCTGAATGGGTTTCAGTGGAACTTCCAGAAGGACAAAGGAAGAAGGACTTGATGATCGACTTCCGAAAATCAGCCAATGACAATGCCAGAGATCACAAAGCTCTGATGAGCATGGGGGTTATGCAGGATCACGGAGCTTTTCCTTACATTATGGATGGGGTTGCCATGAGTAAGAACCAAGTCAACAGAAGGTAACAACAAGAACAGACAAGAGTCTCAGAAACCCTTCTTCCTCCCACGGTGGACCCTGTACCGCTGTCCGCCATGTGATCTTCCCACTGTGTCTTGGTCTAGCCATGCCTGGTTGCCAAGCTGTTCCATCAAGAACTCTTATGATACATTTTCCCGGAGCCCCTTCAGGTATCATAAGAAAATATTTTTCCACTGGGAGTCTACTAAATGTCATGTCTAATTTAATCCCAAATACATTTCCATAGAAAAGGGAGCCAAATGAATAAACCTCTTCTATATCCCTGATTTCTTGTTTCTCTAGCCCTTCACCCACATCTCCGTTCTTTAAAAAAAAAAAAATTGGAGGGAACAGTGGTAGACATGGCGGGGAGGAGGGGACTCAACCCTCACCAATTTGTTTTCCGTTCTCAGCTCTGAATTTCTTTCTCTTTGACCACTGGGACAGGCTGACTGGAACCATGTAAAGGGGACAATAACATATTTATCTTTTCAAGCACAAATGACCTCCAATTATGAGAATACCAATTATCTCTCAGTTGTTGCCTCCACTTCTCCTTACATATTTTCATTTTCTCAGCTGCTCAGCTTACATGGCAGCAGTAGGTCAGAAAGTTGGGGAGATATTTAGCTTCACTGTAACTCTAAGCCTTCTCCTCTTCCCAGGCCTGTTTGCTTTCCTTGCTCTTTGTGGGGGTACCTGAAGTGATTCTGATCAGTGTCCAAGGGTGGGACGGGTTCTGATTGGGGACAGGAGATTTGGACTTAGCATTCACTTGCCAAACTCTCACATCTTCAAAGACTTTGCTACCCCATCTATCGAATGAAGGAATTGAAAATATTCTTTCCTCTGACTGCGATGATTCCAAATCAGATTTGTTTTTAATTTTAAGTCATTGCTCCTGTATTTTATTCTTTTGGAGAAAAAAAAAACATTGGCATGGCCAATGATTTTATTCTAGTTAGGTCAACAGTCAATGTCCACGGGAGCAGCAATCAAGGAATCAATGACATATTGTATTGGACAAATCTGCTGTAAAAAATCTCTTGAAAGTTTTAGAAAGAAAAGATGTCATTCTGATGACTAAGGTGCACTTGACCCAAGTCTTGGCCTTTTCAATTGCTTCATACAGGTGAAAAGGCTGGGCAGTGAAAAGGGAAGAAAAGAACTGATGCATTCAAATAGTATGGAGAAGGATACTAAATACACCATGGACTGCCAGAAAAACAAAACAAATCCATCTCAGAAGAAGTGAAGCCAGAAGGTTCCCAACACATTGTGATGGCCAGACTTCAGCTCATTAACTTTGTACCACTCACTCAAAAAAGACATTATATTCAGTAAAGTAGAGGGTCAGTGACCACGAAAGAAGCCCTTAGTGAGAGGGGTTGACTCAATACCCACAACAGTCAGTTCAACATGCCAATGATGTGAAGATGGAGCAGAGGGGGACAATGTCATTCTGTTACACAGAATGTCCCAGGGGTCACAGATAATGGAACAGCAATTAACAACAAAAGCAGAGTCCAGGTGTGCTGCTGTAGGATCAAGGGCAGTGGTTCAAATCCACCAGCTGTTTCTCAGAAACTCTATACAGGCTTGCTGTGAGTCAGAACTGACTCAACAGAACTTAACAACATTATATGATCTAGCATATTTCTCAAAGTGTGGTTCCTGAACCCTTGTCCATCCCAAAACTTCTACCAGTCTTTGACAAATACGAAAACCTAGAGTAAGTATTTAGACAATTTTGTGGCAGTTTGCATAACCTCCAAGCAAGGGATTGGAGCCAGGAAAAAAACCAAACAGATGAAGTTCTACTTATTCATAGGGGTGACACTAGTCACTTCCTTCCTCTTCCTGTCTCACCTCCCCATCCCCTACTGGTGTTTGCCAGGATCACCACCACCCCCAATCAACTTTTTGTTTATTGAGTTGGCATGGATCACCACCACCCCCAATCAACTTTTTGTTTATTGAGTTGGCATGGTGGGGTGCATATGACATGACCTCTTTCCTAGTATGCAATAGGACGATGTATAAAATAAAAGAGAAACAAATACCTCAGCCAGGTGATCAAAGTTAACATCAATAGTGAAGTCATGTTAATAGTAAGGGTCCTTTGGTATGAGGTGATGAGAATGGCACTTTGTCTCTGTGGTCTTTCTTCCAATTACTCATACCCCAGTCCTATCATAAAACAAAAGCCAAATCCAAATACAGTGACTTTCTACAAAATGCCTGGATAGTACTCCTCCAAACTGTCAACCTCAACAAAAAACAAGAAAAATCTGAGAAACTGTCCCAGCCAAGTGGCACCTAAATTATGTAATGATTAAATGTAATACAGTGATCTGCATGGGATGCTGGAACAGGATAAGGAGCTGACATAAAAATGCACATCCAAATAAACTGGTGTTTGTTAATAGTAAAAATGAATAAAGAGAAAGAAAGAAATAGGTCCTTACAAGAGATAGTTTGAGAAGAATGGTTAATCTGTTTAATTCGCATATAAGTTGTGGGAGGTAAGGAAATTGGATGGTTGCCATTTTGGGGATGAAGAAACAAGTCCAGCGGCATTTGGTAAGTTGTGAAGAAACAACTGATGTTCAACTCTCTTGTCTTCTATTCCACTATTTTATTTGCTTTTCCAGGTCAGATGTTTATCCAATTTTAAACTATGTTTCTGATTACAAAAAGCTAGATAAGCTTGGTATAAGAAAATCAGAAAAAAAAAAAAATAGAAATTATAAAGAGACAATCTTCTGTTTTTGTTTTGTTCTGGTTTTTTTTTTTTTTTTTGTCTGAATTATTTAGAGCTTTCCAAGAGTCCTGATGTGGCACTGTGGGTTAATGTGCTCCTCTGCAAAGTTGGTTTGAATGGAAAGGTCAACATTTAACCAGCTGCTCTCAGAAACCCTATTCAGGGTCACTATGATTCGGAACTGACTCAAAAGCACTTAACAACAACAAAAACCTACCTTTCCAGAGTTATTTTTACAAACTAAACCTAAGGGGGAAGGCCAGTATGACCATTCCTAAGTGGGTAGAGTGAGTATTAGAACTTAAAAAAAAAAAAGAGCGCAATATTGAAGGAACCTTTGAGAAGGGGATTCAGTCAGCCTGCTGTAAAAGGAAGGAGAGAGAGAATGTGGCTTACATAATACCACAGTTAGGACATGTTTATAGACGAAGAAGAAGGTTCAAGTTGAGATGAAAAGACTCAAAGTACAAAGGAGAGAAGTCAAGGTGGTGATGCTGAAAAAGGCAAGAGAGAGATGGAGTCACGAGCCAGGGGAAAGCCTTGTCTGGAAGAGGGAACTGAATTCCTCAGAGTCTGAATGAAACAAAGAGGAACACTGAAAATCCACAGTGATTTCTCAAGTGCAGCAACAGAGTTCAAGTCAAATAACGACTTATTTTAAAAGAAATTTTCTTTTGATAAAGTGGGATTTAAAGTAATTGGCTAGTGAGGAGGGGACAAGAATAGAGACCAAACTTGGGAAAGGCACAGGAAGTGTGAAACATCTGTTGTGGCAATTAAGGCAGAGGACCCATCAGAAATTAGCAAGAACAATTTGTAATATAACTGAGACCAGGAATATGCCATTTCTCAGTCATATCAGCTATCAGTAGGAATGTCAGAGCTGGTGCCCCTCTAACTACTGACAGCAAAGCCTTATTATTATCTGAGTCCAGTGGCCACCCACTAGGGTGGGCTTTGCTTTTTTTATCATCCCCCTCATAAGTGGTGGGACTTTGAGTTTCCCTTGTGATCGCCATTCACCAGTAAAGAGATGTACCTGGTACATAAATCTATGTGATGTGATGTGATGTTCCAGTGAGGAACCTGAGCCCATGAAGAAGAGCATACATAATCCATTTTAAATAGAAAAAGAAAACCACAGTGACAACTAAGTGCTTAGAAAGTAGAATAATCAAGCAAGGGTGTGCTATGGATGTGCCTGGAGGATTCAGAGTTAGGAACTTTCTAATAGGTCTGACAGAGGCTCCTCTTTGACAGACTGACGTATCTTCTCCTCATTCTTAAAGGAGAACCCCAGTTTTGTTGGAGACAACAACATGCCTGGCTAACTGGGCTATATTTCCCAGTTCCTTACGCAGATGGAATGACCATTCAACATCATTCTAATCAAATTTAATATAATCTGAAGCACTTGGATGGTGCATCCAGAAAACCTCCATAAAATGTGAGGGTAGGGTGGGGAAAAGGAGGAGCACAGACTGAACCGTCTCCTGCTGTTTCACCTTTTGTTTGCTCTCTTCATCCTTCCTGGAGAAGGTGCCAAATGAGAAGCAAAGAAACCATGCTCTACAAAGACAAAGAATGCCAAAAGAACAGTAGGAACCTGGATCCTGATTACCTGAGCTGCGGTTCCAAGACCAGCAACTGTTCACCTCTAGCCTGTTTGTTACCTAAGAAAAATAGAACTTGTTATTTGTTTACACCTTTGCTTTTGGCGTCTCTGTCTCTCCCAGCTAAACATAATGCCTAACACATACAATAGGCAACATTTCATTTCACTCAGTAATCTAGAAATAGCATGCCACATTTTTCGATTGTACTAGAGTTTCATGGTCCCTTGAAAAACCTGGGCCATCCTATGGGGTTTGAAAATCCTTTTATAGAACTGAGTTTTTATTTGGGGGGTGAGGGAGTGTCTGTCTTTGTTGTAAAGGGAGCTGACCTACATGCACAGTATATGATAAGCATGAAGTAGCCCAACTGGTTTTATTAGCTTTCCTTGGGCTTTGGTCTAAAAAGGTTTCTTGCTGAGTTGATTTCACCCCCGATAACTTCCTTCACACTCCACTTCCTAATCGAAAAAGGCCCACATCAGGGATACAGAAACAGAGACCAGTCCTTTCCCACCTCTCTCTTGGGACTCCTTAGCTCTTTACTACACCGCTGGGCTGGCTTAGCAAAAGCAATTTGATGTCCAGAATTTCCTGGCAGTCTTCCATGATTCTGTCTGCCTCATCAGAGAGCTCCAATCACCAAGTTTGTGGGCTAAAGGCAGTCTGAGTTCACTGCTGATATTGCCACACTTTTGTTCTTTTTCTGATATGCTCTGCGTTCACAATGTGGTCTTTCTTTTCGTTCTCTCTCTCCTTCTTGTTTCTTCATTTCTTCCTCCCTCCCCCTCCCTCCCCCTCCCTTCTAATTTCCCTTCTTTCTCCCTTCCTTTTTATTTAACTCTGGAAGCCGACATCATTTTAGTAAGGTAAGTATGCTTCCCTATACTTTGGCTCATAATTCTCAGGTGACATTCCCCAAGTTTACTAACCTTAAGGTAAATCTCCTTGGAAAAGGCCTTTTTGTGTTGGATTCCAAGAGCTACCATTCCTAGAGTTTTGATTTTAAACTGTTCTGCGTTACAATGTAGTTTTTCCAAACTAAACCTAATTGGGAAAGTCAATACATAAAACCAATCAAAGTAGAGCTGTTCTGATCAAAGTTAAGGTGGAAAGGGTGGGTAGAAACAGCTGAGTTGTTGATGCTAAGTGTCGTTCAGTTTGTTCTGACTCATAATGACCCTGTTCAGGGTTTCCATGGAGCGCTGGCTGGTAGGTTTGAATTGCTGACTCTTCAGTTCAAACAGACCTGTGGTCCAGTGGATTATCCTTCAGTGCCACACCAGGACTCTTGAGACCACTCCAAATTAACCATTCCCCTCCCTCACGGGGATCTCCATGTAAGGTCCTCCAAGGAACCCTGGAATTCCAAGAAACATGGCTTGAAAACAATTTCACCAAATAAGCCTTGAGAAAAAAAAAAAAAAAAAAAGAAGCTGTTTCAACATTTTCTTTAAGATTTAAAGCAAACAAACAACACAAAAACAAGTACATGCATGTCCACTCTGACTCATGGAGACCCTGTGTGTGTTAGAATAGAACCACACCCCATATGAGTTCATTCAAAGGCGGAAGCAGACATCCACTTCCTGAGTCAACTAGAATTCATGCTACCAGGGATTCTGATGGAAAGAGTCTATTTATAATATTATCTTCCACTTCCATATCATAGTGATCATTTTCAAGCCCCTTGCATTTTGTTTAGGTTTGTTTTTACTGGGCCTGAAAACCTGATTGATTCGCCAAACAAATGGACTTGCAACATTGCAATGCTTTTCTAGCATTTTTTAAGTAGCCCAGCAATATGTCCATTGTACAGGTAAATGACCAGATTACATAAGCAGCAAGAAATGGTCCAGAATTAAGGCATACATCAGAGGACATGTTCTTTGTGTGGTGATACTTAGGTATAAACAGTAGGTAAAATTCCATCCCATCCTCCAAAAATGCCAAATTACCTTACCATGATTGATCTTAAGGTTTATGCTCTGTTCTTTAACATATGTACATAAGGAGGTGTCTTGGTACGGTGCTGTAGGATAAGCCCTGGACCGCATGTTCTATTGGAACTGTAAGGGCAGCGGTTCAAACACACCAGCTGCTTTTCAGAAACCCTATATAAGGTCGCTAATAGTTGGAACTGACTCAATGGCACTTAACTACAACAACAATCTCAAATGGATCATACCCCCCTGCCCCCATTCTCTTTCATGTCTAATTCTCCTCAACACACTGTAAACATTCACAATCAGGCACAGCTAACAAGATACGGGGCCCATGTCTGACAAAAGTTTAGCTTCCTCACCTGCAACAAAGAAAATTACTGAACCCTTCTAGAGGAGTCCTGGAGACCATCTGAAATGAGACCAAGTGAAAGCATTTAGCCCAGTACCTGATGCAGCCTAGGGATCCAAGTGAAGACTTCATTTATCCTCTGCCCTTCCACCTGCCTCACGGGGTGACATGAGAGGACACAGTGGAAAGTACACTGAATAACTGAGAAAACTCAAAGCAGGTGAGTGATTGGCACCCAGGGTGGTCACTGGGCCACTCACTGGCATAGCATCTGACTTCAGCCTGTGTGAGTCTCTTTGTGTGGACATAGCAGCACTCATTCCTCCTTTATTTACTCATCAGCTCTAGGCTAGGTGGCACTAGACACTAGCAATGAAACACTTACATTTCATTCTGGAAAAATTAGCTCTTACAAACAGCTTGCTTTGACAAACAACAGAATGTTTAAGAATGTTAGAGTGGGAAAATGTTTCCCACTCGCTGCCCTGATGTTGACCCTCTCTTGACAGAGTAGTAGATAAATGCAAGAAACCCAAGTGGCATCACTTTCAAAGTATATTCAAGAAACCATTTCCACTCAGGCCTCTTCCTTGAAATGGACGTGAAATTCCATCACAACGCTGTTTTTCAAATAACGTCAATGACCATACGTTATATTGCAATCAATATTCAACATGTATGTACAGGTAGTCCCTGACTTATGACAGGACTCCATTCTGATGACTCTATTACAAGTTGATTCTGACATGTGTTGAGCACCTCTCTTTTCTTTAAAATTTTCATTATTATTTCCTTTTATTATCAGTATCTTTATTTGTCTTTGAGGGTTGGAAACATTACGTATACACTTGTAGATATGATGACATCAGCAAATTACACACTGCAACATTGTACGTAGTATTACTAATGATAAGATGTACCAAAAAACAAAAGCAGATCATGGAAAATTTGATTGGAGCACATGCTTTGTCGTAACTTGGATGCAATGTAAGTCAGGACACACACATACACACACTTATGTGAGTGCATCAAGAGTTTGGTAGCTCCTAGTGTGTGGTACTTCGGACATATTGTCAGGATGGACCAGTCGCTGGAGAAGGATATCGTGTTTGGGTCAAAGATAAAGAGGAAGAGCCCCAACGAGATGGATTGGCCAAGTGGCAGCATCGATAGACTCAAGCATGGCAACAGTAGTGAGGTTGGCCCAGGATCGGGCAGTGTTTCGTTCTGCTGTGCATAAGGTCACTATGAGTCGGTAATGACTCAATGGCACCTAAAAACAACAATAGTGTGTGGTGCTGTGAGTTAATGCACCAGATTGCAAAATTGTTTGAACTACAAGGTTGGTGGTTCAAGCTCACCAGTCGCTCCTTGGAAACCCTATACAGGGTCGCTATGGGTCAGAACTAACTCAACGGCACTTAACAACAACAACAAAGTGGAAGAAAAGCCTCAACTTTTGTCAGCTTTCTAACTCCATCTTGCTTCTTAAAGTCTCCTGGAAGGTTCCCATAGGGTTTTAATTTGCTTGCTCTTGCCTGTGCCATCAAAGGGTATGAACTACTGAAGGAGGCCATCATGTTTGCCAAAGTGGAGGGTCAGTGATGGTAAAAGACCCTCAGTGAGGTGAACTGACACACTGCAGTGTCCAACATGACACAGTCAATCAGACTGCAGGTTTTAGTGAGTGGATTCAGGTTGAAGAGACTAGATCATTTTCCAGTGTTAAATACTGCACAGGGAGCATCTAGAGAAATATCTTATGCAAGGGGTGGGGAAGGACCTGGTCTGGGTTTCTTCAATGATATTTTTTTTGGGGGTTTTTTGGGGTTTTTTGGGGGGGAGAGTGGAAATACAAAGGCTTTATCATAGAATAGGAGAACCTGGGTTTGAATTTCAGCTCCGCCAGTCACAAACTGTGCCACTTTTGATGTCTTATACGATCTCTGAGCCTTCCTTTTTCTATTTGAAGAATATGGAGATCATAATATTTATTTCATGATTATTAAATGAGAGAACATGTGAAACTTCCTAGCCAAGACATTGGCATAAAATGAATGTTCTATAAATGTTGGTTTCATGCTTCCCTTCCCCTGCCCTTCTCTAAGTCTTCCCAGCCTCTCTTTCCAAGGTGACGTGTTTGTATTATCACCAGCCCCCAACATTCACAGTCTCAATGTCTTTATGAAATGGAACAGTGTTTAGAAATGATGGTTTTTATTTTTATCTAGAATAATCAAGCAAGAATACGAGACAGCGGAATTACTGTCTTCATGTCACATTTTTTCCCCCTTTCCTGTAATTGAAACCATTTTCAAGTTTTATTTAGTACAAAATTAATTTCACATTTTCATCAAGGGGCTCGTGTGGATCCCAGAGTGATTCAGAATTTCCGATACAGAAATTCATAGCATTCGTTACTGGTATTTTTCAAGACAAAAGAGCCTATGCCACAGGAGAAGGTTTCAGTCCCTCTGTGTGAGAGAGTGGAAAACACACACACACACACCAAGAAAAAAGCCTTCTAAATGACACTTGGAAATTCAGACTTAATATTAATGCTTTATAAGAGAGTTGATTTAAACAACACCAAAAAAATCTACATGAGTTACTCAGTCCTCAAGTTGCTAGTTTTCCAAATAAAAGCACAATTTGATTTACTTCAGAAATAAACTGGTTTTCCCTTGAACAGAACTCATAAATGGCACTAAGCTCTCTTGTCAGGACTAAATGTACATTATGTCCCCATGTGTGGGTAAACCTCTGGCCCGGGAAAACCAGGAAAGCAGGCATCATCCCACGCTCTTCCACTGGGACCAGCTACATGGGACTATCCCATGAGCCATGCACAAAATCAGAAACTATACCACGTGGCATCAGAACTAGGTTTCCTCTAACCTGGATTTTCTCTTGAGCTGGGAAAAGCAGAGCATGTGCTTTGGGATTTCTGACCTCAGTATTTTAGGGAGCAGTCTCTGCTCTTAGTCTGCAGAACATCACCTTAGGCTAGAAAGATCAGACAAATGACAGCAGGTGGGCAGGGAGGGAGTGCTGGTGTGCCATGGAGTCTGACTCTGAGTGACCCTGTACAGGGTTTCCCAGGCTGTAAATCTTTACAGAAGCAGAAAGCCTCATCTTTCTCCTGCAGTATGGCTGGTAGTTTCAAACCACTGACCGTGAGGTTAGTAGCCCAACTTGTAAGCACTATGCTTGAGCAGGGAGTAGAGACAAGGAAAAAGGTAAGTGGTTGCCTCCTGGGCCACTCACGTCTGTGTGTAGGGCATGTTCCCACCAGGCTCTGAGATTATGTACCTGCCTCTCTCCAGTGGAGTCCTGGTGTGGCACTGTGGGTTCATGCGCTGGACTGCAGAGTCAGTTTCAACTGCAAGGTCAGTGGTTCAAGCTCCTCGGAAACCCTATCCAGGATTGCTGTGGGACAGAACCGATTCAACGACACTTAACAACAACAACAACTCCAATACCAAAATTGTCCCTGGCCCTGGAAGTATTGTGCCACCACTGACACCAAGCCAGTTCTGACTCATAGTGACCCTATATAGGGTCTCTGAAACTATACATCTTTAGGAGAGCAGACAGCCTCATCTTTCTCCCATGGAGTGGCTAGTGGGTTTGAACCACAGACAATATGATTAGCAGTCTACTGCTTGTACCACAGTGCCACCAGGGTTCTTTGCAATCTCCAGGATGCACCCACCCCCACTGTTCTCTAGCTCTCAGGAGATCTGACACTCACAAAGGACTTAACACCCTTAGCTCAAGCACCCTCTTTTTAATTTTTTAATAGAGGTCAAATTTATCTCACACAAAGTTCACCATTTTAACTATTTAAAAGTGTACCAGTCTGAGGCTTTTAGTACTTTCATAGTGTTGTTCAACCATCCCAAACCCAAAACCAAGGCCCTTGACTTGAAGTCAGTCCTGACTGAGCTCCGGTAGCTTAGCAGTAACCTCAAGGTCAGCAGTTCGAAACTACCAGCTGTTCTGCAGGAGAAAGATGAGGCTTTCTGCTCCTGTAAAGATTTACAGCCTTAGAAACCCTAAGCAGGGTTACTATGAGTCAGAACCGACTCCACGGCACACAACCTCAACCACACCATGTGTTGCAGTATAAAACCGTGCTCCAAAGGGTTTTGTTTTGTTGTGGCGCTGCGGAATAATGCACTGGACTGCAAGGTTGGTTTGAACCTCAAGGTCTGTGGTTTAAACTCACCAGCTGCTCCTCTGAAACCCCATAAGGGTCACTATGAGTCAGAACTGACTCGATGGCACTTAACAACAACAATAACAACCTTGACAGAAGCAGATCTCCAAGTCTTTTTTCTGTGGTGCCGTTGGGTAGGTTCCAGCTCCCAGCCGTTAAACTAAAACTGCACCACTCAGGGACCACAACCACGATCTAATTCCAGAACATTTCCATCACTCTAAAAAGAAATCTGTACCTATTAGCAGTTGCTCCCTATAGTTCCCTTGCCCCCAGCCTCTGGCAACTGCTAATCTGCTGTCTGTCTCTGTGGATTTGCCTGTTCCAGACAAATGGTCCCTCCTGAGCAACACTTTTGTCCCTGACACTCTATGAGAAATAACAGACAAAAGATGACCCAAGTCATTTAAAGGTATCAATGGGACTTTAGAAAAAAATCTCAAATTGTGCTCCAGGGAGATTTTGTGCATCTTACTCTGTTATCTTATTCCTTAAAATCAATCTATGGTATTGCAATGAACCTGAACACTTGATCAGTCAGCACATGTGTATGAGAAGATGTAGGCATCTAAGCATGACCCTGCATGTGAACACACATGTTGCTGTACATACAGGTTTGGTTTTCACAGAAGAGTTGCTCTTTATATCAAGTGGGAAGAAGTGCATGATATGAGTTTGCAGGAAAAATGAAGAGCTTTTGATTACAGCCCAGCCCAGTGGTGAAAACGGCATCCATTGAATTTGTCCCAATCTCTCTGGTCCCTGGATCTTGTGGGTTTTGTTCCCCTCTGAATCTAATACCTGTGGTTGGCCATCGATGGCAGGAAGAGGGTTGTCATCCATCCATCTGTCCAAGGCCCCATGGCAACACTTGGGGAGCACAATACAGTTTTGTAAAACTGTGTTCAAAGGTCAACTCTACTTGTTAAGATTCTTAAGGTGTCTGTTTCATTTAAATCAAGTTTTGTGCTTATGCATGTGTGTGTTTTTAAGGGGGAATGGAATCTACTGAGAGAACAGCCCCATGCAAATTAGAAACACGTGCAGGCGTTCAATAGGTCAGCTCTGTAAAGATGTATTATTGTACTTTGTGTTGGTAGGACTTTTATTCACAGACAGGGTCGGCATATAAATTTTATGATTCTCTGGCGTCCAAGTTAGCTGGTCCTCCATGATCCCGGTATGGTTTCTCAAAAGCAAACACTCTTTCCATTCCTTCAGATAAAGATAAGGAAGAAAAACATCATGTTACAACTTAAAAGAGTTAGAGTTTAACTATACAATAATAGGTAAGTAGGAAATACTTCCATCATGTGTGATACCCAAAATTGGGAGAGACGCAAGGTCTGTGAGGATCAAGGATAGATTTTGAGATGCTCACCTTGGGACTGCTCTAATACCGTTGTTGTTGTTGTTATGTGCCGTGGAGTCGGTTCCGACTCATAGCGACCCTGTACAGGGTTTCCAAGGCT
>NW_006408524.1:17156814-17170226 GCF_000296735.1 Chrysochloris asiatica
AGGCTGTAAATCTTTACGGGAGCAGAAAGCCTCATCTTTCTCCCTTGGAACTGCTGGTAGTTTCGAACTGCTGACCTTGTGATTCGCAGCCCAATTCGTAACCACTATACTACCAGAGCTCTGATAGTGTAGTGGTTACTAATTGGGCTGCTAATTTCACGGTCAGCTGTTCAAAACTACCAGCTGTTCCGTGGTCCAGTGCTTTATCCTGCAGTGCCACACCAGGAGGCCTTGAGAGGGACCAATCTGCTCCTACCCCAAACTTTTTAACTCTCTTGGTGATGTGGGAGAACCTAGAATTCTCTGGGTTTCAGTTCCCCCATTGGTGAATGTTCATTTGGGTATATTCAACTTTGGTCCCATAGGTTTTGTTTTGTCTTTGTTTTAAAAGGGAACACAGCTCTCCTTTTGCTTATTATTTCCTCTAATAAGCACTGGACTGTGAACCACAAGGTCAGCAGTTTAAACCCACCAGCTGCTCCTGGAAAATTCTAGACAGGGTTGCTATGAGTTGGAATTGACTCGATGGCACTTAACAACAATAACAATGATTTTAAAAGAAGTCTTACTATGGTACTGTAGGATAAGCACTGGACCATAAGGTTGGTTTGAACTGCAAAGTCTTTGGTTCAAACACACCAGCTGCTCCTTAGAAACCTTATACAGGGTCACTGTGAGTTGGAAGTGACTCAACGGCACTTGACAACAACAACATGGGGTTTCTGAGGAGCGGCTGGTGAGTTTGAACCATCAACCTTGTGGTTCAATTCAACCTTGTAGCTGAGTGTTTAGCCTACAGCGCCACACCAGGACTCAGAAACCCCATGTTGTTGTTGTTAAGTGCCATTGAGTCGGTTCAGGCCCATATCGACCCTGTATAGGGTTTCCAGGGAGCAACTAGTGAGCTTGAACTGCGGACCTTGTGGTTCACACGGACTTTGCAGTCCAGTTCATTAACCCACAGCACCACACCAGGACTCCAGGATCACGGAGTAAGAACCAATTCAATGGCACTTAAGAACAACAACAACAATGATTTTAAAGACCCCAAACTCAGACTCTCACAGCACTGGATCATGGGTGGGATACAAGCAGGTGAGGTGGGATACTAAGTTCTGGGCAAGGTCTCTTGGACTTTCTCAGGTGGGTAGTTTTGGAGGTAAAAGACCTGGGCTGCTCCTGCTGCTCAGGTCTCAGGTGGGCAGAACAGTGGTGGGCTGGATGCACTGCACTTTTTACCCACTCACTTCCTCCTGCTCTGTTTCAGCCTCTGCCCCCACTCAAGCCCCCTCTTCTGCCATTGCCCATTCCTTGTGCTTCCACAAGCAGCTCCAGCAAGGTTTCAGATGGTGTTAAGCACATCATCCACATCATGTTAGGTCCTGTTTCACCGAGTGTATTTGTGGACATTAAGCAGCATACTTATAATACTGCCTACCTGCTTTCTTCTCAGGAATACTGTAATATCAAATAAGGAAATAGGAAGTCAGAAGCAAAGCAGTCATATATTTTGGTTTACTAACTTACAGATGTCCCCAAAATGGAATGCACAACAGAATTTATTTGAATATGGGAAGAAAATCCTCAAACTTCTTATCATATTCAGGTATCTTAAAGTACATAAGGAGCTCTGGTAGCATAGTGGCTACAAATCGTGCTGTGAACTGCAAGGGTAGCAGTTTGAAACTACTAGCTCTTCTATGGGAGAAAGATGAGGCTTTCTGCTCCTGTACAGATTTACAGCCTCGGAAACCCTGTACAGGGTCACTATGAGTCAGAACCGACTCCATGGCACACAACAACAACAACAACAACAAAGTATATATGTGTGTGTGTATAAAGATATATTTGCAGTACTAGATTATATAACATCGGTAAATTCACTGTGATTCATAAGGAGTTGTTGTTAAGTGCCATTTGAATGGCTTCTGACTCATAACAACCATATATAGGGTTTCTGAGGGACTGCTGGTGGATTTGAACCACTGACCTTGTGGTTCACAGTCCAGTGCTGATCCTACAGCACCACACCAGGAATGTGTACCACAAAATGTTGTATTGATGGGATACATGATCCCAAAAATTTTAAACCAAAAATCTATGCAATAAGCATTGTTGTTGTTAAGTATCATCAAATCAATTCCAACTCATAGGACCCTATATAGGGTTTCTGAGGAGTAACTGGTGGGTTTGAACCACTGACCTTGCAGCTCAAACTGACCTTGCAGTCTAGCACATTATCCTGCTAGAGCAATAGACATTCCCAACATAAGCAATAGAAATTCAAAATATTGTGTTATGCTGTGATAAATAGGTAGAGGTAACTATAGATACATGATGGGAAGACTGTCTTTACATAATCCAGCTTCTTGGAGTATTTTCTCAGCATACAGATTGACTAAGTATAGGGAAAGAATACAACCCTGATTCACACCTTTCCTGATTTTGACCCACTCAGTATTCCTCTGGTCTGTTCTAACGACTGCTGTTGTTGTAGGCAGCTGGAGGTGATTCCATTGCACTCCTGCCTGAGATACCACTACGTGAATACACACATACTCGTTATTCATTGCCTATCTCATTAGCCCATAGTTTGTAATTACGCCAATAGTAAAAAATCTACTGACTATTTTGTGCATTAACAATGTGTGTTTGGCAGTATTGAACACCAAGGTGAGGGGCGAGAATAATGCTGGCTGTAAGGGTTAGGGTTATATGTTAACTTGGCTGTGCCATCATGAATGTCACTGGCTTTGCAGTTATGTGGTAATGAAATTTGGCAGTTGTGTAATGATGTGTGATCTGATGTGATCACCCTTCATTTTCCCATAAAACCAATTTTCACGTAATGACCTGGCCTTTGGAGTCTAACTAGGACAATTAGTGAGAAGTGTAAGTTATCCACCCAACTCCCCAATGATGGGCATTTTGGTTCTTTCCAGTTCTTTGTTATTTAGTACAACACTACTTTGAACATTCTTATGCATAGCTCCTGGGGCTCATGCGTAGGAATTTCCTTTGGGAATATACCTAGCCGTGAATTTTTGTTTGCTGTTTGCTGTTAAGTGCCATTGAGTCGGTTCTGACTCATTGCAACTCTGTACAGGGCTTCCAAGGATCAGCTGGTGGGTTGAAACCATTGACTTTGTGGTCCCTAGTTAAGTGCTCATTCTACAGTGCCACACCTGGAGTCCTCCTATGATCTTAGAAAGAGGCATTTGATGAATTCATTGATGTTAGATGGCCTTCTCAACTTGCCAATTGAAGGTTTCCCTGGAAATGTCTCATTTTATATGCTAAATCTTGGAGTTGTTAGTTTTACAGGATTGCACAGCACTGATGGAAAAATGTCACCTGATTTCTTTATCTGTTAAACAAACATTAAGAATAGCAATTTGGCCACACTTGTGCTATTGTTCCTTCATCTATCACACTACAGTATTACTTATCAATGGAAAAGCATGTTCCCAAATGTCACACAAGGTCTTTAAAAGCTAAATAGACCCATAAATCACTCTCCTAAAAGCAACAAAGCTGACCTCTTCCTTAACACTCAGATATTTAATCTGTAAATGATTGAACTGGCAACATTTCTTTTTCCCAGAGCTTAAATAGTAATGCAGCGTTTCCATTTCCTTTTGTATTTCCTCAAGTGATTAAAAAGCAGCACTCCTCTGAAACACAGACCACATAGGTATTTACCATAGATGGATTAAAACAATAGGCTTCCTTGGTCCACTGTACTATGCTATCAATCAAGGGATCCAACTGCCAAAGGGAAATTGTTGGAATATAAGTGACTTTCAGTGTTCAGGCACTAGTAACACATTGAAAAATGTCAGAGATAGTCACATAACCTCTCTGTGGCAGTCCCCAGTATAGTTCCCTCAAGTTCTAACTAAAGAACTTTGCCCTCATTAGTCCCAATTTTGTGCTGCTTAATCCCATCCTCAAAATTTGCAAATGGCCTTCAAACCACATTCTTGACTTTCAGTAGTTTCTTACATTTTAGTTAGTTGTTCCAAACATTTGCTGCATGATTAAATGTTTGATCTTGTCATATTTCGATGGCAAACAACTCAAGGGCCAGGCATTTTCTTCTAAGTCTTTTGTATCCTACACAAGCTACTAGACACATGCATTCATTTTTTTTATCCCTTTATCTGTCTAGTAAACATCTTCAGGGCAATTTTAAAGCTCCAGATACTATGCTAGGTACATTGGGAAGAGAAATCTGAAAGATGTGCATGCAATGAGAACTCAATCAAAATGAAGAGGTGATGGTCAATGTGAAAGTCTATGCATAGAAAAAAAAAAATACAGTGGAATGTTAAAGCAGTAGAGCTCTTTATTTTTCTTTCACTAATTTTTCTACTCACTAATTTTTCTATGCTTTCTACAAGAATGAAAATGTTTATTTCTTAAAAAAATGTTTTTAAAGAAAGTGTTTTTAAATCACTAAGTTGAAAAACAGTCAAATTTACAGAACAAAAAAGGCAGATAGAACAAAATAGACAAGCAGATATGACTTAAAGATCTGGTTTTTAATTGGGACTTGGACTCTTACTGGTTCTATGATCTGTCCAAGGCTTGGTGCTTTTGTTTATAAAGATTCAACTATCTCCTTCATACCTGAGCAAAATTATGGAAACTTCCTAGATGTAAGGAAACACCTTGAGGGAATGAGCAGCTGGGTCTGGGGACTCAGGACCGTAGTCTCAGGGGACACCATGGTCAACTGGCATAACATTCCACAAAAACAAGGTTCTACATCCTGCTTGGGTGAGTAGAAACTGGGATCTTAAAAGTGTGTGAACCACCATCTAAGAGCCAACTATTGGTCTCTCCCTGTCTGGAGGAAAGAAGAGTGATGAAAATCTGTGACACATGGAAGCCATTAGTCCAGGGATCTAGTTGACCATGTGACTATCAGTCTCTAGGACCCTGAGACCACAACTAGATGTTCCCCCCTTCCTCTACCACAGGATCTGAAATGGATCCCATTAGAAGTTCCTGGAAAGAGTGGGAACAAAATGTAGAACAAAACACAAAATCATGAAAAAGCCCGGCTTACTGGTGAGATAGAGACAGATAGAATCCTGAGACTATCGCTCTTAGTCCCCCTTCAGGTTTGGGACTGAACTCACCCCCATGGCTTAATTCTCAGTCAAGCAGTAGACAGGTCTATAAGTTGTGACATACACACACCTGAGAATAATCAACCATTTGAGATGAAAAGGCAGCACTTACCCAAGGACCAAGTTCAGAAGGGTTAGGAAAAAAGGAGAAATGGAAACAAGAAACAAGGAGGAAGTGGGATACGTGACGTTACATTGAAGGATTACAATCAATGAAATGAAACAAAGTGTGTATGAATTGCTGAATACAATGTTATTTTCTGTTCTGTAAACCTTCACCCAATTCACAATAAAAAGTTAAAAAAAAAAAATCTCCTTCATAGAGCTGTTCAGAGGATTATGTGAGATAATATAACTGAAAACACTGTATAGGACTATAAAGGGCACTAAGTAATGAAAGGTATTATTACTGATGCTGTGATTAGGTGTCATTTCTATGAAAGGAAATCAAGTCTATGGTAGCCACATTATGGCATTACGAAACTCCAGGTCAATTACCCAAAACAATAGTTTATGTACTTGATTCTTCCCATCCCATAGTTGTCACAATTTGCTCAAGATGAGTGAATGTCAAAAAGAAAAAAAGTCTTGAAAACTCAAGTGCCCTTCCTACTTGGCAATCAAGACCCAGGCTTTGGGCCCTCAGAGAGAGTGGGTTGGCAAATCCCTTGGACTCCTGGTTCTTTCATCTTTTCTGAGCTAGGATGAAATTACAAAGATCTATTTTGATTTTATTTTTACAAGTCAAGAAAGTTAGGGTGCAAGTTTATTTATCTTACCCAGAACTCCTAGTGTGGTGCTGCGGGTTAATGCGATGGACTGCAAAGTCAGTTTGAACTGCAAGGTTGGCCGGTCAAGCTCATCAGCTGCTCCTTGGAAACGGTATACATGGTCACTATGAGTCGGTACCAACTCCGTGACACATAACCACCACCAGTTATAGAGTTGCTATGAGTTGGGATTGACTTACATCAGTGGGTTGGGTTTGGGTTGAAGATAAGAGATGTTGAGAAGGAATGAAGTACTGATAGATGCTACAACGTGGATGAACCGTGAAAACATTATGCAAATGAAAGCAGCTGGTCATGGAAGGTCACATACTGTGTGATTCCTTTCATCTGAAATATCCAGAGTAGGTAAATCCACAAGAGACAGAAAGCAGATTCGTAGTTATCAGGAACTATGGGTGCGGGGGGAACTAGGAATGGAATTATTTAATAAGTGAAGGTGCACCTCGAAGATCTTAAGTGTTTGGTTCCAGACCACCGGGAATATCACAATAAAGCAAGACACCCACATTTTTTTTCAGGGCATATAAAAGCTATAATTTATATTATATATATATATATCATATATGCAAGAGCATGATGAAAATTTTTGAGATATTGTGAGAGTTAGCAAACTGTGACACAAAGTCATCAAGTGAGCATGTGCCGTTGGAAAAGGTGGTGCCAATAGACTTGCCCAACACAGGGTTTCCACAAATCTTCAGTCTGTAAAGAACTCAGTATCTGCAACATGCAATAAAGCCACACACAATAAAATGAGGTGTGCCTAGACAGGGTTTTCTGTCTTTCGGGACATTTTGAAAGTAGATATAGGTGATGAGTATACAAATGACATTGAACTGGTCATTTAAAAGTGGTTAATTACATATTGTGTGAATTTTACCTCAACTTTTAAGACAAGAGAGAGATAGTGAGTGCTATTTCAAAGAACATTGCTACTCTACCCTAATCAAGTTTCAACTTCCTAATATTCTTCCTGCCTTATCTTTCTCCTAAAATTCCCTCAGTAGTTTTGGAATTTACTATGCCTCCTACAAAGCTCTTCAGGCATGCCACTTACCTAAAGACAGAAAGCAAACCCTTCACAGTATATTTAATTATTTCCCCTCATTCTAAATTCCTCTGCACCAAGCAAAAGACAGCAGACTTAGCCAACAGCACTCGACAAAGGTTAGCTCAAGTCAAAGTCATCCTGAAGAATTCAGTAAATCACAAAGCATAAGGCATCTGGTCTCCTCTGAACTTCAAGCCTGTGAACCCCACCCCACCCTCGGTGGTAAGATAACAACTGATGGAATCAAGCTAACCTTGAGGCTCAAATCCTGACTCCTCCACTTACAGTCCTACGCTTCTGGAAAGCTCACTGCCTTCATAGGACTTTTTAAAAAAATTAACTTTCAAGACTGTTGAGGAGATTCAATGAGATGATGTTTATAACGCATTAGGTACAATGCCTGGCACCTAATCCAGCTTAATAATAACTAGTTTCTATCTCCCCTCCTAGTCTGAGCGCAGCATATGTCTCGATTCATCATGAATTCCTGAACCTCTGGCACATCAGATGTTCCAAGCATTCAGAGGTAATAAATCGGAAGAAGACTGCAAGGCTGTGGAAAGCCTCCTTTCCCAGCCCCTTAAGCAGACCACCTACTGCTGCCTGAAACAGCCACCCTGTGAAGATGCCAAACACAGGGACAGGGTCCAAGGGACAGGTCTCCATCTGCACCACCACCATCTTGACTCCAAGCACAGAGGGCTGCCACAGGCTGCCTGGAGATGCTGGGAAGACATTTCAGTGTTTCAGATGACAGATCCATCCGTGCTTTCTGACCCAGATTAGACCAGACCTAGAACCACCTCACCCAGCCATGTCACCAGCAAATGATTTTCATTCCCTCCCGGGAGACTGTAGAGAACACATGGACAAGGAAGACATGCAAGGTGGCTTGTGAGCCAGCAGAAAGCTGTAGCCTTACATGGTCCACTCATATTTCACTGGCCTGTCAGCCTCGCCTGTCTGTGGGAGTCAAGCTGCAAATTCAGCATTCCCCTGTCCCCAGGCAATTGGGGAGAGGCCAAGAGAGGACTTCAGAGGGAAGAAAAAAGAAAAACTTTAATTCAATGGTTCCCAGAATGCACTTCTTTCCCCCACCCATACCCCAAACAGGCATTAGTAACAACATCACCTGGCAGCTTATTAGAAATGCAAATGACTGGGCCCACTCTAGGCTCCACCCTACAGAATCAGCAAGTCTGTGGGTGGGGCCCAGCAAAGTGTGCTTTAATTAACCCTCATGTAAATCTGACAAGTCCTATAGTAGAATTCTCACCTTCCACATGAGAGCCCCAGATTCGATTTCTGAGCGAAGCACCCCCTTTCTGTTAGTGGAGGCATGCATGTTTCTTTGATGTCGAACAGCGTCCTGTGGAGGTTCCAGACCAAGGCAGATTAGGAAGAAAGTCCTGGCAATCTACCTCTGAAAATCAGCCAATGAAAACATCTCTTTGGATCACAATGGTTCTGTTCCAAACTGATCCTGGGGCTGGCCCTGGATTAGGCAGTTTCCATGCCATTGTGCCCGGGGTTTCACTAGTCATGGCTGATTTGAGAGCAGCTGCTATGTATGGCACTGTAGGATAAGCACTCGGCGGCAAGGTTGGTTTGAAGCACAAGGTTGACGGTTCAAACTCACCAATCACTTCTCAGAAACCCTGTACAGGGTCGCTAGGAGTTGGAACTGACTCAACGGCACTTAACAACAAGAACAACACATGTGACTCTGGTGTATGTTATAGTTTGAGAGCCACTGATCCAGGTAAACAGTGCTTTGCTATTGATAGCTGTTGTCCGGTAGCATCTTACTCACAGAGTAGAACGGCTCCACAGAGTTTTCCGGTTTGTGCCCTTTTGGGAGCAGATCACCAGACCTGTCTTCCTACACAGCCCTAGGTGAATTCGAACCACCGACCTCTTGGCGAGTAGCTCAACACTTAACTGTTTGCACCACACAGGGACTCCCAACAATATTTAAGTTGACAAAAAGTCTACATTTGATGGGAGAGGCAAGAATCCAGGGAAGTACCATTCTGATAATGGTATTAAGGGAACATCTGGTCATAAAGCAGGAGGTCTTAGTTGGAATTCCAGCTCTAATGATTGCTAGCTCTGTCATCTTGAGCAAATCCTTTAACTTCTCTGAACCCTAGTTTCCATAGTCGTGAAATGGGATACTCATACTGCTCTGCTGTATGGCTCAGGAGGATGCACTCTCCTTGGCTGGACCTACAAGCCTGTTCTTTCTCCCTACACCACACAGCCTGCTCCTGTGCACTGGAGAAGGGGTTCTCAACCTTGGCACTATTCACATCTGAGGCCAGATCATTCTTAAATGTGGGTGTGGTACTGTGGGTTAATGCGCTGGACTACAAAACTGAATTGAACTATAAGGTCGATGGTTCAGGCTCACCAACCACCCTCAGAAGCCCTGTACAGGGTTGCTATGAGTCGAAATCTACTCTATGGCACATAACAGCAAGCAGAGCAATATACAAGGCACTCAATACATTTGCAATTCCCAGTAATTTGATCTTTCTGTGTTATTGACTTGCCTACTAAGAGCCAAAAGGAGCTCTGGTAGCATAATGGTTACGAGTTGGGCTGCGAACCTCAAGGTCAGCAGTTCGAAACTACCAGCCATTCCATGGGAGAAAGATGAGACTTTCTGTTTCTGTGAAGATTTAGAAACTTGGAAACCCTATACAGGGTCACTATGAGTCAAAACCGACTCCATGGCGCACAACCACTACCACCTTCATTAAGAGCAAAAGGAATGCCTGAGATGAACTTTTGATGGCCTTTCTTAAATATTAAGCAAGGTAAGGATGGTCAGAATCATGAAATGAAAGAAAGGTAAGCAGAGGTCACAGAGAAGGGCTGGTCTTCATCCTACTGAGTTTGGGCTTCTCTCAACAAGCCCTATGATGGCCCATTCCTCCAAGTCTCCATTCAGAAGCCTGGATACCAAGTAAGACTTGTAGTGTCCAGACGCCTGTCCATGTCAGCACTGTGGAAAAGGAAGTGGTCCAGAGCTTGGGCTCTGATGTTCATGAATCTGAGTTTGAACCTTGTTGTTGTTGTTCAGTATCATCAAGTCGGTTCCTACTCTTAGTGACCCCGTATCAGGTCTCTGAGGCTTTAAATCTTCACAGGAGCAGAAAACCGCATCATTCTCCTGCAGAGCAGCTGGTGCGCTGAAACCACGCAGTCCAAGTGCTTGTCGTATGGAGCCACCACACTCCCAAGTTTGATTCCAAACTCTGCATGTATTGATTTTGTAACCTTGTTACAATCACTTAAGCTCTCTCAGCCTCCATTTTCTTATCAGTAAAATGAGAAAACAAATTGTGGCTACCTTGTAGGTTCCTGCAAAAATTGCATCAGATCATGTGTGCAACATGAACCTTGCAGTACCAGAACCACAAATTGATGCTGTTTCTGACACCACTGCATTTGGTCAGGGTCAGGACAAGCATGTTTGATAAAGCTGAAAACATTGTCTTCTTTTAACAATAATCATGAAAATGATAACAATTCAGTACAATGAGAAACTAGTTAAACATTTCACTATAAATCAAAGTAGATGCTCACCAAGCAGAGAGAAAGTAGCTTTCATCAAACGTTGAAAGTTTAAGTACAATGCTGCTTTAAAAGGACTCTTTCCTTAATACCCTTAGGCTGTGTGTGTGTGAGTGTGTGTGTGGTTATGTGGTCAGAGAGAGCCAAGGAGGCAGGTGACTACTTGCAACCTCCTCAGTAAAGCTTTGTTGAAAGACTCTTCAGATCTGTAATAGTGCTGCCCTGAGCAGCTCTTTTCTCTTGAGGAGATTTTAACCATTTGCCACCAGGGATCCCTGTAAAGATTATTGTTGTTATATTTAGGTGCCGCTGAGCCAATTCTGACTCACAGCAGAACGGAACATTGCCTGGTCCCAAGCCATCCTCACAATTGTTGCTATGTTTGAGCCCATTGCTGTAACCACTGTGACACTTCATCTTGTTAAGGGTCTTTTACCTTTGACCCACTACTTTACCAAGCCTGATGGGATTCATCCCTCCTGACAACATGTCCAAAGTATGTGAGACAACGCAGTCTCTCCATCTTCCCTTCTAAGGAGCATTCTGGCTGGATTTCTTCCAAGACAAATTTGTTCATTTTTTGGGTGGTTCGTGGTATATCCAGTATTCTTCACCAACATCATATTTCAAAGGCATCAATTCTTCAGTCTTCTTTAGATTATAGCATAGGAAACCCTGTGGGGTAGTTCTACTCTCTTATATAAGGTCCCTATGAGTCAGAAATGACTCAATGGCACACGACAATAACAATAATTTAGTTAAACTCCAGTTCCTGCTTAACCAAACTTGTCTCCAAGGTTTTGAACAACAGTTGTTCTAACCGTCTTTCCTCTCAGGCACATCTGGACTCCTGGTTCCAGGCTAACTGGAAATAAAACAAAAGCTGAAATCTTGCAATAGGAAAGCCTGTTTATTTTAAACTGAAGGTCTTAAAAATTGCATCTGGGACGAAGTATGGTTTAATTGTTAAAGTTGTGAGACATCCCTAGGTGTCCGGAGCTCTAGTCTCCTTCACTATTAGCGCCTAATTGTATAAGATCTTTGATGATTTCATTTAAACTCAATGTGGCTGTGTTTTCCTGGTGAGTGATAAGGTTCCAGAATTAAAGGTACCATTCATTTGCAAGTAAGCATCTAAAGTAGAGAATTGTATCTTGGGCAGCTTGAATTTATGATCAAATTTGACCCAAAAAGATAATCAATATTATTGCACTTAGGAAAATAGTATCGCCATCCTGGTGTTTACAAAATTCTCAATATCCATTCAGGTATCAATAATTTTGTTCTCAATCTTGAGTTTAAAGACTTCCTGCTCCTCAAAGTCTTCAAATGCAGTTTTCACAACTTAAAAAAAAATCCAGTGGAATCTGTATATTTATATGATAAGATGATGCTGAGAAAATAACCTAGAACTTGGACTATACAAAGAAGAACACAACATCAGGACTGGAGGAAGACTCACCAACAACCTGTGCTATGCAGATGGCACAACCTTGCTTGCTGAAAGTGAAAAAGAATTGAAGCACTTGCTGACGAAAATCAAAGACCACAGCTTTCGGTATGAATTACAATTCATTGTAAAGAAAATACAAACCCTCACGAAAATCAAAGACCACAGCTTTCGGTATGAATTACAATTCATTGTAAAGAAAATACAAACCCTCGCAACTGGGCCAATAGACAACACCATGATAAACAGATTAAAGACTGAAATTGTCAAGGATTTCATTTTACTTGAATTCACAATTAATGCCCATGGCAACAGCAGTCAAGAAATCAAACAACCTATTGTATTGAGCACATCTGCAGCAAAAGACTTCTTTAAAGTGTTAAAGAGTAAAGATATCACTTTAGGTACTAAGGTGTGCCTGACCCTTGTCATGGTATTTTTCATGTGACAGGTGGACAATGAATAAGGGAGATCATAGAAGAATTGCTGCAATTGAGTTATAGTGTTGGAGAAGAATATTGAAAATACCATGGACTCTCAGAAGAACAAACAAATCTATCTTGGAAGAAGTACAGCCAGAATGTGCCTTAGAAGACAGGATAGTAAGACTTTGCTTACATACTTTGGGCATGTTATCGGGAGGGATCAGTTCCCTAAAAAAGACACCACACTTGGTAAAGTAAAGAATCAGTGAAAAAAAGGAAGACTACTAAGGAGCTCTGGTAGCGTAGTGGTTAAGAATTGGGCTGCTATCCTCAGGGTCAGCAGTTCAAAACTACCAGCTGTTCTGCGGGACAAAGATGAGGTTTTTCTGCTCCTGCAAAGATTTACAGCCTCTGAAACCCTGTACAGGGACACTATGAGTCGGAACCTACTCCACGGCACATAACAACAACCAACAATACGGATTAACACAGTGCCTGCAGCAATGGGTTCAAATATAACAGTAATTATGAGGATGTTGCAGGACCGGGCAGTGTTTCCATCTATTGTGCACAAGGTCACTATAAATCAGAACTGATTGTATGGCACCTAGAAACAAGACTATGAAAACCTACCACCTAAAACACTGAGTTTGGTTTTAAACTGGAAAAATAAACTCATTTCAACATTTGTTTTCATATTCTGAGCAGAAGCTCTGATAGGCAGTCTTTGACTAATCAAAACCCAAAAACGAATTTTTATTACTACATGAAGTTTGCTTGTAGCACCAAAACATTTAAAATATGAAGTCTTTAAGGAAAAACATGATAATAAAGGCATAACTGATGGTTACAGAATGAGGAAATCATTGGACAATCTCTTTGACATCCCATGCGAGTAAAGTTTTGCTAAAGGTAATACAGAAATGGCTACAATCATACATTGACAGAGAACTTCCAGAGGTTCAAGCCGGATTC
>NW_006408524.1:17171266-17172767 GCF_000296735.1 Chrysochloris asiatica
ATCTGGCTTGAACCTCTGGAAGTTCTCTGTCAATGTATGCTTGCAGCTATTTCTGTTACCTTTAGTAAAACTTTACTCGCATGGGATATCAAAGATATTGTCCAATGATTTCCGCATTCCATTGGGTCACCTCTCTTTGGTGGTGGTTGGTGGTTATGTGCCGTGGAGTTGGTTCTGACTCATAGCAACCCTGTACAGGGTTTCCAAGGCTGTAAATCTTTACGGGAGCAGAAAACCTCATCTTCTCCTGCGGAACAGTTGGTAGTTTCAAACTGCTGACCTTAAGGTTCACAGCCCGATTCGTAATCACTACGCTACCAGAGCTCCAGAGCATATCTCTCTTTGGAATGGGCACAAATACAGATCTCTTCCAATCAGTCAGCCAGATAGTTGTCTTTCAAATTTCTTGGCATAATATTAGTGAGTGCCTCCTCAGTTTCTTGAAAGATTTCAATTTTTATTCCATCAATTCCTGGTGCCTTGTTATTTGCCTATTCCTTCAATACACCTTGGACTTCCTCCTTCAGTATCACTAGCTCTTGAGCATATGCTACCTCTTGAAATGGTTGAACATCAACTATTTCCTTTTGAAACAGTGACTCTGTATTTCTTCCATCTTCTTTTGATGCTTTCTGCATCATTCAATAATTGGCCCAGAGAATCTTTCAATAACAAAAGTCGAAGCTTGAATTTTTTCTTCAGTTCCCCCAGCTTGAGAAATGCTGAGCCTGTTCTTCCTTTTTATTTTTTTGACTACAGATCTCTGCACATTTTGTTGTAATATTTCACTTTATCTTCTCGAGCTGACCTTTGAAATTTTCTTTTCAGCTCTTGTACCGCCTCATTTCTTCCATTTGCTTTAGCATCTCTACGCTGGAGAGCAAGTTTCAGTGTCTCTTCTGGCATTTCTAGTCTTCTTAATGACTTTTTGCTTGTTTCCTGTATGATGTTCTTGATGTCATTCCACAACTCTTCTGGTCTTTGGTCTTTAGTGCTTATGGTATCAATTTTTTTTCTTCAGATGATCTCTAAATTCAGATGGGATATATTCAAAGTCATATTTTGGCTCTTGTGGACTTGTTTTCATTTTCTTCAGCTTCAGTTTGAATTTGCATATGAGTAATTGATGGTCTGTTCCACAGTCTGCCCCTAGCCTTGTTTTGACTGATGATATGGAACTTTTCCATCGTCTCTTTCCACAGATACAGTCAATTTGACTTCTATCTATTCCTTCTGGCGAGGTCTATGTGTATAGTCATCTCTTATGCTGTCTAAAGAAGGCATTTGAAATGAACAAATCATTGATTTTGCAGAATTCTTACATGTGATCTCCAGCATCAACTACTGATCCTTCCTCTTTGCTCCCAACCTTTGCATTCCAATCACCACTAATGATCAATACATCTTGATTGCAATGTTTGATCAATTTCAGATTGAAGAAGATGGTAGAATTCTTCTGTTTCATCCTCACTGGCTTTAGTGGTTGGTGTGTAAATTTGAA
>NW_006408524.1:17173859-17186672 GCF_000296735.1 Chrysochloris asiatica
TAAGGAAGATCATAGAAGAATTGATGCCTTTGAGTTGTGGTGTTGGAGGAGAATACTGAAAGTGCCATGGACTGCCAAAAGAACCGATAGATCTGTATTGGAAGAAGTGTAGCCAGAGTGTTCCTTGGAGGCCAGGATGGCTAAGCTTCGTCTCTCATACTTTGGACATATTGTCCGGAGGAAACAGTCGCTGGAGAAAGATGTCATGCTGGGTCAGATGGAGGGTCAGAGAAAAAGAGGAAGATCCCCAACGAGATAGATCAGCCAGGTGGCATCATTGATGGCGTCAAGTGGCCCAGGATTGGACATTGTTTCGTTCTGCTGTGCATGAGGTTGCTATGAGTTGGTTCCGACTCGATGGCTCCTGGCAACAACAACAATATCTTAACAAGAACTCTGAATTCTCTTCTCACTAAAAAACCCAAACCACAACCATTACCCTCAAGTCAATTCCAACTCAGAGTAACCCTATAGGAACTGTCCTATAGGATTTCCAAGGCTGCAAATCATTATAGACATGCAAATCTTTAAAGATATCGGTTGCCATGTCTTTCTTCCACAAAGCATCCGGTGGGGTCAACCACAAGCCGAGAAGCTGAGCACTTAACCACTACCCTATCAGGCTTCCTTCCATCATCATTTGTTGCTGTTAGTGTTTGTGAATGCAATCAAGTCAGTTCTGACTCATAGCAAGCCTGTATAGTGTTTCCAAGGTGGTGAGTTTGAGCCTCCAACCTTGCAGTTCAAATCAACCTGAAGCACCACACCAGGACTCCTGAGAAGAGGAATAGATGAATCTATTAAGAATTTTAGGACAAATGAAAGAGGTGTTACAGACACTTAAGTGTGTGACTGTTAGCTAAAAGGTCAAACAGTTCAAACAGTGGGTACTCCGAAGACAGACCAAACGATCTGTTTGTAAAAGGTCACAGCCTTCCGAACCCTTTGGAGCAGGTCTACTCTGCTAACGTGAGACTGCCATGAGTCAGAACTGACTTTAAGGCAACTCACAACAGAAAACTAAACACAGGCACAGAAATGCCGGACACTTAGTGTGTGCCGTCAATGGTCACTCAGGTATAAGCTTTGACTCCAAACAACCAAAGTGTAAACAATCTTGTTGTACCCAATGCATCTGCTGATCAGCCTGTCAAACCATTAAACCACGAACACATTCCACCAAAGCAAAGTGAAGGAAAGCAATTACGAGGCAGAACTAAACAAATTCATCATTCTCTACGCTGTTTCTGGCCAAAACTTTCATTCGAAGTCCTGTCACAATAGTCATTTGCCTCAGCAACCCAATTACCACTTGGTCATTCTCTGCTTACTTCCTCTAGAGTGAAGAGAGCTTGTCTCCACACTCTCTGTGACCTGATTCTCAGTACAGAAACCAATTCTCACCAACTCCAGGAATGCAGAGGGGAAGGCAGGAACAACACCAAAGGGCGATCTATTTCCAAATAGCAACCCTGCTGTTTTTGATGAGCAGACTGGAGTTGCAACTGTAATTGTGACCAATGCTGAGATTAAAGCCACGAATTATTTGGCTTGAACTTGTGTGCAAGATCAAAATGATGTAATTCAGCACTGTTTACACGTTTCTAGATCTGCCTGGGGCACCCAATGCCCTTGACTATGATTTATTATTGCAGGACAAAGATTATCTCAGACTAGCCTAGAAATGGATCTTGGCTGACTTATTTAACTCACCGGATGCAATGTGTGAGAGTTGATGGGCTTGTTTCTCAATTTGTCAGTTGTAAAGGGAGTCCCCAAGGCTCCATTTCAGACCTGGTATTGTTTACATAGCCAGGCAATAATACATCACATGTGGCAAAATATTACAAATTCATTTTTATGCTGATGATATGGCTCATGCATAATAGCAGCTAATGTACTTCTCTTTTTATTTGAAAATTGCAGCTACGTTTCTAAAGGCACAAAGGGCCTTTTGTGTCTTGAACCATAAAGAAGAGAAAGTATATGACAGTTTTTAGAAGAACTAATGACTGGTTTGATCTACCTCGGCTGCCATCTGTAAAAGGCCCCATTAGAGCAGTTACGGTCATTAAAATACCATACATGTGAAGGTATCTGTCAGGCTTTTTAATACTTTTGTTATAGTTATTGTTACTACTACTATTATTATTATTGTTTTGAAAGCTATGGAAATTGGCTTCCTATGTTGCTGTTTGTATTTAGGTGATGGGAAAAGAATAATTCAAATGATGATTTCCATCTGGTTCTTTATTCAAATAGCCTACAACAGTCACACAAAGAAGATACTCAAATACCGTGCTAAAGTCCAGAGGATTCATTATGTTTAAAATTGGGGGATTGCTTTCAATAATCTCATATAAATCAACTTACTATGTGTCACAGCAAATAGCCTACACCCTACCTCTGAAGAATCTTTGGTAGGAAAAACACCAGCACATTTTTTAAGGACCCAGATTTTAAGATGTCCCAGAGAGGCCAGAGCTATGCTTGGTTTCTCAACTTAGACTTTGCAACTGCAAATCCTGAACATCTTTCTCAACAAAGGTCAGTGCTTTATAAATGAGATTTCACGCTCTCTGACAAGAACACATCAAAAAAGTCACAAAACAGCATCTTTTTTAAGGAATTTGGTAGCTTTCGAATTAACATTTCCATAAAGGAAAAGGGCAAAGTCACTTCATACCTTTCTCAGATTGTTTTCTGGCACTAAAAACTCCTTTCTTTCCACACACTGAAAGATAGCAAGTAGCTGCTAGGATACGGGTAATTTGGATTTAATTGTGTTTGCTTAAACTATGCATTCCACTCCCAAACCATAAAAATAAACCCTGGAAATCCCAAAGACTTGAAAACTCAGAAAGTCTGTGTGCTGTTTGCCTTGTTAAGGGAAGATTCCCAGGAAAACTTTACTGCAACCTTTGAGTTTTCCTTTGGAATCTTTCTAACATACTCCGTTTATACGGTAGCACCTTTTTTTAGTGATGGCTCAGTGGTTAAACGCTCTGCTGCTAACCAAAAGGTTGGCAGTTTGAACTCACCCAGAGAGTCTGGTCACATAAAGAGGATTCCCACTGTCGTCAAGTCTCTTCTCACTCATAGCGATCTTCTAAAGGGAGTTCTGAGACTATAAATCTAAACAGGAGCAGACAGCCTCATCTTTCTTCTGCTAAGTGGCTGGTGGGTTTCAACTGCTAACCTCAAGACTAACAGTCCAACACCTCTAGAATCCTATGGGATAGCTCTACTCTGTCCCATGGGATCACTTGGTGTTGAAATGGACTCTACATCACTTAACAACAACACAGGAGACCAAAAGGATGCAGACACAATCCACTCCAAGTGATGATTCCACTGCTCATTCTTAGAGGAAGTGGAAATGCTTCTGGACAAACTTAGAAGAAAGTCCTGATGATATACTCCTGAAATCAGCCACATAGAGCCCTTTGGGTCACGGGGTCCTACTCACAACTTGTCACGGTGGTCGCGCAGAACATTGGGTTGCCACAAGTTGAGGGAAACTCACTTGTAGTTAAACAACAATGACAACAAATGTCTGGTGCATCTTAGAAGGGTCAGTAAGATCTGTCAATGAAATAAATAATAAAGCTGTTGCTTGCTCATCTGTAAAATGTGGCTTTCAGGGCTGTTGATGCTGTGGAGGAAAAATGGATGTATAGTGATTTTATTTTATTTTTTTTTATGATTATTATTGCTCTTTTAGTAGTAGTCAGTGATCTTGAGACAGACAAGCAAATGAACAATTATTCTGATATGTGGTACTTAAGCAAACCAACTGGACATAGGTAGACATGCAGTTGCAAGAGTCAAAAGAGGCTTCTTTTGGGAAATGACTCTTGAGCTGGGCATTAAAAAATGGATAAATCCTACCCAGGCAAAAGGGAGGAATGGCATCCCATGTAGAAGGATTTGAATGTAGAGAGGCTAGGAAGCATGAGACTATGGTGCACCCTAGTCAGGTTGCTCTGCGTGTTCGAACTTCCATGCATGTACGGGCAGAAGTGTGCTCTTTCCAGTCATCCTCTTAGGTCTCAGCAGTGAAATAAGAAGCTTGAAATGCTCACTGAATGCTGTGAGTTGAGGAGAACATGCAAGTGTTCTGTAGGTTCTTCAGTCCAAACCAAATATCAATAATGAGGTCAGAGGTGAGAAAGAAACCTGCAGGCAGGAAACCATTTCTGCCACACTTTGACAAATTACCACAGACTAGTTGGCTTAAAGCAGCAGAAATGTCTTCTCTCACTTCCTGAAAGCCAGAATTCTAAAACCCAGGTCTGAGTAGAGCCATATCTAACATACTCCAAAGGCTCTAGGAAAAAGTGTTTCCTTGCCTCTTCCAGCTTCTGTGGCTCCCTGCATCCCTTGGTTTGTGGCAGCATCACTCTACTCCCTACCTCTTTCTTCACCTGGGTTTCTTCTCTATGTCTCTGTGCCTCTAATCTCCCTCTGCTTTCTCTTATAAGGAAACCTGTCACTGGATTTAGGGCCCATCCTAAATCCACAATGGTTTCGTTCCAAGATCCTTAATTTAATCACGCTTGCAAAGACCCTATTTCCAAATACGATCATGTTCACAGGGCCAAGGGCATAGGACTTTGACATATTTGGGGGAGAACACAACTTAATCCACTGCAAGGCTCCCAGTTCTCATAGATGCCACTGGAGAATCTGGGGGAGCCACCAGGAAACCTATTACTCTCCCGAAGCTCTCAATTCTTGCAGACTTCTGAAGTCTTAGAGTTTTTATATTTTCAGCCTAGCCTTTTGAATCCTGAATTCCTGAACTTAATTGCTAATCCCATCTACTTTTACATTTTTAACTTTTCATCTCAAGAGCCTTTTATCTTAGTGTTTTACCTCTTGTGTTTTTTAACCTTTTATCTTATTAGCTTCAAGCCTTTTATCTTTTATTTCAAATATCACTCATTTATCTCATGTACCTTATCTTATGAAGATTTAAACTTTATTTTTAACTGATACTTTATTCATTCTCTTAGCTTTTTTTTTTTTTTTCCCCTGACCTTGCTGGTAATGCTTTAGACTTTTTCTCCTTGTCATTCATTTTAGAGAATTTCTTCCTTTTCTTTGAGTTTCTCCTCTTCCTCCTCTTCTTTTGGGGTTGTTTCTTTGATGTACTACAGGAAGACAATGTTGACACAGAAGGAAACGTGGTAGAGGCTACCCCACAGACAAAGGAAGCCAATGCATGTCCTTCTCCCTTCATGTTGTGAGAAATAATTCTCAAGCTGGTCCATCTTCAGGAATAAGGAAGCAAAGGGTCCAGGAAGTTGCTCATTTACCGAGGCATGGATTGTTGGCTAATATAGCCACAGGAGCCCATTAACCTGGGGTATGTATAAATAGGAGAAATTTGGGGAGGGGGAAGGGGAATCTGTGTGAGAAGTAGAAGCTTTAAAATAAGACTGCAACTATGAAAAGGAAAAAATTGACTTCCGGGAAGATTGTTCGTCCCATAGTACTCAGTCAATAAAGAACTGAGGGAGGGACTTTCGAGCGAGGAAATAAGAACTCTGGTAAAACAGTCGTATGATGTGCCATTCCCACCTTGGCTTCTGGGTTTGGCATCCGATTTTGCAAAATTGAATAATAAAGCCTCACTCTTATTAAAATGAGTGCAGTTTGGATTTCTTGAGTGTTCGGTGGTAAACACTCGTGATATCTCATCGGGGACTTCATAAAGGATAAGGTGGTCCAACCCAGTTCTCCCTCTGGAGACCCATGGGGTAAGGTCCTAGTCAGGAGTTTATTCCAACCCTCCAGTTGCCAAGAGGAACCGAGGCAGTATCAGGGTATTGACAATGTTTCTCACAATGTGAAGTTACAATTTCTTCCTTAGCCCTTTGCTACCCCTGACTGTCTTTGCAGCAACCCTTAAAATGTAACCTAAACTCCTTCCTCTGCCTGTTTAACTGTTTTAAGAATAGATTTCATAAAAGAAAGAGAGAGAGAAACACTTGCCTCCAGTGAATAATGGGTTAACAATTCCCAGGGCTACAGCTCTGATATGATGATAGCACACACATGTTACTACAATCTTTCTTCTTCCTGACACCTCATTTACTAAACCTTATAGGAATTTTTGCACATTTAGAATCCACAGAAAGGATGTGTATGCAATTTGCTATTGTTGTTGATTTGTTAGTTCCCATTAAGTCATTATATATAGTAGAATGGAACCTTGCCCAGTCCTGCACCACATCAATTAGAATAAAATGTTCCTCTCAGGACATAAAATCCTACTCTTACCATCTCTCTATACCAAAAGAAATCATAAGAATGGGGGAGGATTCCATGTCCTGGGAGGAGCATTTTATTCAAGATCACTGATCCAACCTTGTATAATGAAGGTCACCAGGATTCCAGCCTACTTGTAACACAGCTGTCACTAGACGGTTTCTGTTCCAGTCCTCTTCTCAGCAAAGTTGCACAATGATATTCTTTGTGTATTATTTTTCCAGCTACATTTTCCATTACTGACATTAAGGAGAAGTGGGGCCAATGACAATATCCCAAAGTGTGTGTATGTGAGAGAAAGAAACAGAGAGAGAGAGAGAGAGAGATCAGACATTGTTGTGTCTTTAATAGGAGGCTTTCAAAAATTGTCAGAACCCATACAGGGCTCCCACAGAGCATCAGATTTTAAACAGAAAGGGAAACCCATCTCATTTCCAAGATATATACCCAGTCGCCCTGGTAAAACTCTCTGCCCCTGAGAAGTAGGTATGTCTGAGCTTCTCCATTTGCTGTTGTTGCCGCCTTTTTAAAGGAGACTAGGATGAGGCTTTCTGCTCCCATAAAGATTAACAGCCTCGGAAACCCTGTGCAGGGTCACTATGAGTCAGAAACGACTCCACGGCACATAACAACAACAACAACAACAGGATGGTATTCTAATGGAATCTTTAATTTATCGACCTTAAAGGTCTAGGCCAAGAGGTATGTAAACAAATAATCAAGACAACTATTTAAAATGCAAATTTTACAGATACACTGCAGAGATTGTGATCTGTTAGGTCTTGGATGAAGTCAAGAAATCTGAATTTGTGTCAGTTGTCCTCAGGAGATTTTGATGCAGGCGGTCAATGGACACACCTTGGGAACACTGATTCAGCCCATGTGTTCTCGTGCATGTATTGCTCCTTGAGTTCTCCTAAAACTCTTGCTGAATTCCACTGCAGGATTTTTCTGAGGGACTATCGCTTCCCTAAAATGTTTTTTGTCTCACTATTGTATAACCTAAGTGTAATTCTTGACTCCTGGTGCGGCACTGTGGGTTAATGTGCCAGACTGCAGAGTCATTTGAACTACAAGTTTGGCAGTTCAAGTTCACCAGCTGTTCCTTGGAAACCCTATACGGGATCACTATGGGTCAGAAGCGACTCGACGGCACTTCACAACAACAACAACAACAACAACAAGCGTAATTCTCACCCAGTCCAAAAAAGAAACGTCTAGCTCTTTTGAAGAAACCCTCAGACCACCTTCGACCTTATCCAATGCCAAGCTTCAGCACTACCCTGGGCCTCTCATTGTGTGTGAATTCTCTACCCTGTTAAGGAAACAGTCCTGCCTCTCCTTTGACAAGATGGATTTGGCTTCTTCGGTCTTGGTGTGCACTACCCAAATGCAACAGAGAACAGCTGCATCACATAATAGGGTCATGGGATGTGTTCCTCTTGCTGCTCTAGATTCTCAAGAATGAGGTTTCCCCTCTTGAAGCTCAATCAGTTATAGGGTGAGCTAGAATTTCTGGTGGATTCTCTGGCAGTGTAGTGGTTACAAATTGGGCTGCTAACCTCAGGGTCAGCAGTTCGAAACTACCAGCTCTTCCATGGGGGAAAGTTGAGGATTTCTGCTTCCATAAAGATTTACAGTCTCAGAAACCCTGTACAGGGTTGCTATGAGTTGGAACTGACTCCACAGCACATAACCACCACCACCACCATTATTTTTAAGGGAGTCCTAGTATGGCACTGTAGAATAAGCACTGGACCACAAGGTCAGTTTGAACCAGAGGGCTGGCATACCATTCAGATTCTCTTTTCTAAGTATGGTAGATAGCAGAGCAACAAACTCTACACAAATTTACCAGCCACTCCTTGGAAACCCTAAACTGGGTCACTATGAGTCAGAACTGACTCAACATCACTTAACAACAACAATTATTTTTAAAACTTGAGAATTAGGGGATGCTTGAATTCTGTAAGTGATCATAGAAAGGAAAGGCAAAATGAATGGAGGAGAAGGTCTACCTATCTAAAGGAGTCCCCTGAGAAAGCGGGAGTGATCCAAGCACATTTCTTTCAGTATAGTTGGAAGTAAGTAGTGGAGGATTAGTGTGGGTGCAGGCAGGATTGCGGGATGTGGCAGCAGATTCCCTCTGAACTCCTCTATGCTGAACTCCTCTATGCTGGTGAAATTGAAGAAGGTTTAAGGTAACACCAAGGTTTAAAGATATTATAGAAGGGATGAAACCATCACAGTGGAGTAGGGGAGAGCAAACTCTCTAGATCAATTAGATACATCAGCTACACTCCACTGAGATTCCAGTGAGTTTTGTTATTCCAGAATCCAGGACGTTATAAAGCTACCTAGGTGATTTTCAGAAGCCAGGAGAGAAGGTGAACGCAGGATTGGCCCTGACTAAAATTGTGCTAACTCCATGTTGGAAAGGCAGGAATGTTTATGAACTCACTGTGTTTGTAAAAGGATGCTTTTGGTGAAATCTGGCCTTGATAATAAAGAAATAAAGCCAAGAGGCAGATGAGGGATGATGAGAAAGTATGTGTGTGGGGATTGGTCAGAGGACTGACAGAGTCAATTACTTCTGAGAATAAATTCAAAGTGTTAAACAAATTATTGGAAAGGGCTGAGGTTGGAGAACAGGATATTTGATTTCTAAATGTCTGAGATGGAGAAGTTTGTGGCAATGGCAAGGACTAGGGTGTGACCATGGGAGTGAGCAGCTGTATTTGGATGGAAAGGAAAGAGGTGAGGAACCAAGTAGATGTTGGATGAACAGTAGTGCCAGTTCCTTGAAAGCCATGCTTTTGCTAAGCAGATCTATTGCCCTAAATGGAAAATTCTATCACAAAGTACTACAGAGGTAATGGCATTGAATAATAACACTTCTGAGGAAAATGTGTTCACATCTCATACCCAGAGATGGTAGACAAATGTATAGAGTTTGTTCCTCTGCTATCTACCATACTTAAAAAAGAGGATCTGAATGGTATGAAATGATTATCCTCCCACATCACCTACTTTTAAAAGGGAGCTTCATATTGTAGTGCAGAAAATAAAGCAAAGAAATAAGGAACAAAGTAAACTATGTACTGTATATTCCTCAAATTATAATTCTAAAGAAAACTATATTTGGGGATTATACAATTCTATGGTGTATATATTGTATGTGTGTGTGTGTGCAAACACACATAATAGTTTGTTTTAAGAAAATGAGATTATTTTGTGTATATGTATGATAAAGGAGCTCTGGTAGCGTAGTGGTTACGAATCAGGCTGTGAACCGCAAGGTCAGCAGTTCAAAACTACCAGCTGCTCTGTGGGAGAAAGATGAGACGTTCTGCCCCCATAAAGATTAACAGCCTCAGAAACCCTGTGCAGGGTCACTATGAGTCGGAACCAACTCCACAGCACATAACAACAACAATATGTATGATAATATATTTCTTGTCCAATTAATATTTTATGCTGTATTTCCATGTCAGTAAAACTCCTGAAACATGACATGGTTTTGAAGTTTTTTCCCCTTAAATATGATTTGTAATGCCTATGTGAGATCTCGTTGTTTGGGTGAACCTCCGCTTATCTCATCCCTTGTTATCTAATTTTGGATACTGGAAACTACTCAGTGATGAACATCTTTGTAGTTACATTGTTGGACACACCCATGATCATTTCCATCAGTGAATTTCCTAGAAAGCATCTTCCTCAAGGCCATACATGCGTTGCTGTGTTTTCATATTGCCAAACTTCCATCCAAGAAGGCTATATCAGTTCAGTTACATAAAAAGTACCAGTTTCCACACACCTTCACAAACACCAGGCATTATCATGCTTTTGAGTGATTCTTTATAACTCTTGCCAATCTAGATAGCTGGAAAGTGGTATCATGTTTTCATTCGCATTTTGTGGATTCTGGATAATGTTGAACATGTTCTCTTACAGATGCATTCCTGGCTTCACCTTCTGCCTTTACTCCTTCCCAAAGAGCTTTTCCAGAACTCCAGAGTTTTTACCTCAACCTACATTGGAGTCCTGGTGTGGTGCTGTGGGTTAATGTGCTAGACTGAAAAGCCATTTGAACTGCAAGGTTGGCAGTTCAAGCTCACCAACTGCTCCTCAGAAACCCTCTACAGGTTCGCTATGGGTAGGAACCGATCGAAGGCACTTAACAACAATAACAACAACACTGAAGAATGGACTTCTGTTGTGGTGCTGTAGGATCAGCACTGGACTGAGAACCACAAGATCAGCAGTTCAAACCCACCAGCTGCTCCTTGGAAACCCTACACAGGGTCGCTATGAGTAAGAACCGACTCAACAGCACTTAATAACAACTACACACATTAAAGGATGATATGAAAAAGGACTCTCACATAGTTTGTGTACTAACTGTAAAAATATTGATAGTGGTTTGGGTCATTACCCAAAAATGTCTTTTTTTTTTTCTCTAGGATCCATTTTAGCACAAAGAGTAGCAACCTGAATATCCAACTTATTTTTGTCTTACGGATACTATGCAATGTTAATTGGTTGTATTGTTTCTTCTGTACTGGCAACAAGAAAGCTCAGAGCCAAATTCCCTTCCAACCTCCAGCAAGTTGATTCCACTTCGCAGTGTGCCTTTTTGAATACCAAACTCATTCTTGGCTCCTTCTCATCTTTGCAACCGGTTTTTTCCATATTTTCTTCAACTGTTTCAAATTCAATTACATCTTGTTTAACAGGTATTTATATTATTGTTGTTGTTGTTGTTGTTGTTGTTAAGTGTTGTCGAGTCAGTTGCTACTCATAGAGACTCTGTATAGGATTTCCAAGGAGCAACTGGTGAATTTGAACCACCAACCTTGTAGTTCACAGTCCAGTACTGATCCTATAGTGCCACACCAGGAGTCCATTTCTACAATTGTTGTTGTTGTTGATAAGAGTCATCAAGTCCATCCTGACTCACAGCGAAACTGTACAGGGGTTCCAAGGAGCAGCTGGTGAGTTTGAACCACCAACATTGTGGTTCAAACTAACCTTGCAGTCCAGTGTTTTATCCCACAGGACTCCATTTATACAATGGTGGTGGTGGTGGTTGTGTGCCATGGAACTGGTTCCGACTCATAGCAACCCTGTATAGGGTTTCTGAGGCTGTAAATCTTTATGGGAGAAGAAAGCCTCATCTCTCTCCTGTGGAGCAGCTAGTAGTTTAAAACTGCTGACTGTAATTGCTACTCTACCAGGTATAAATTAATAAAACTTGTAACTATTGACTTGATTGTGGTTCACTATGGTTGGTGCCACTCAGTACTTTAGTAGTTACAGTTACTGAGCAAATATGGCACTTCCCAGAATTTAAAATAGGAATGGCACACATCAACAATGATGTTGGTATGATGGAGGAGTTGCGCAGAACCAGGAAGACTTCAGAACCCGAGGGTTCTGCCTCTTTCTCCAAGGTCTGAGAAAACAACTCTCTCAGCACATCTGCCATTCATTGTGGCACACAGATTGAGAAGCACTGGGTTAATGGAACAAAAGTACTGTGCAAAATTAAAACTAATGAAAGTAAAAGAAAAACTCTTCCCAGACTTGCACCTCCAAGAAACACTTATGTTTCCCCTCAAAGAAAGATATATTCTTCAGAAACGCTACCAAAAAATTCCCCAGTGTGCAAATTATATGCAGGTAGCTACTACCCTTACATTCTTTCTGAAACTTTTGCTTCCTTATGTCTTTCTTCCTGGGGATTTTGTTATTGTTTTTTTGTTTTGTTTCATTTTGATGGATTTCCCATTTTGCCAGCACCATTTGTTAAAGAGAATATCTCTTCTCCATTTGATATGTTTTGGCCCTTTGTCAAAGATCAGCTATCATAGGGGGATGGGTTTACTTCTGGGTTCTCAGTTCTGTTCCGTTGGTCTAGGTGCCTTTCATTGTACAGTACCAGGCTGTTTTGACCACTGTGGCTGTGTAGGAAGTTTTGAGACCAGGATGTGAGAGGTCTACTGCTTTGTTCTTCTTCTTCAGTAATGCTTCGCTTATCCAGGGTCTCTACGCTTTCCAGATAAAGTTAGTGAATGGTTTTCCATCTCTTTAAAGAATCATGTTGGAATCTGGATTGGAATTGCATTATACCTATAGACTGTCTTGGGTAGAAATGGCATTTCCTCAGTTTTAAGTCTTCCTGTCTATGAGTATAGTATATTCTTCCATTTTTGTAGGTCTCTTTTGGTTTCTTATAGTAGTATTTTATAGTTTTCTTTGTATAGATCTTGTGTTTCTCGCATTAGTTTTACTTCTAAGTATTTAATTTGGGGCATGGTTATGGTGTGTGGGCTAATGTGCTGGACTGCAAAGTCAGTTTGAACCACAAGTTGGTGGTTCAGTCTCACCAGTCGCTCATCGGAAACCGTAGACAAGGTCACTATGAGTCGGAACCAACTCTAAGGCACTTAACAACAATAACAACAACACTGAAGAATGGACTTCTGTTGTGGTGCTGTAGGATCAGCACTGGACTGAGAACCACAAGATCAGCAG
>NW_006408524.1:17186772-17229678 GCF_000296735.1 Chrysochloris asiatica
TTGGTGGTTCAGTCTCACCAGTCGCTCATCGGAAACCGTAGACAAGGTCACTATGAGTCGGAACCAACTCTAAGGCACTTAACAACAACAAATATCTGAATTGGACTCCTGCTATGGCACTGTCAGATACACACTGGACTCTGAACTCCTAACTTTGCAGTTCAAATCCACCAGCTGCTCCTTGGAAATCCTGTACAGGGTTGCTGTGAGCCAGAATTGACTCAACAGCATTTAATAACAACAACATATCGAAATTGGGTTCTGCATGGTGTTGTCATGTATAAGACAACAAAACAAAACAAAAACACAAGCAACCAACAGAGAATAAAGAAAATAATAAAGGAGAAGAAGAAATAAAAGAGAAAAGAATACAATAACCAAAAAGACAAAAGAGTGAAAGGAAAATAAAAGTTAAGTAAGAGAGGAATAAGGATGAAAAAGCACAAAACACAATTAGGGAGAAGAAAGAAGAAATGTGTGAGAGACTAAAGAGTCATAAATAAATATCCAGAGGGAAAAAAATAACATAAAAAGAAAGAAAGAAGAGGAGAAAAGGAAACAGAAGAAAAGAAAATGAAAGTGGAGATAGAATACAAGACAAAGGGAGAGAAAGAGAAGGAAAGGAAAGAATGAATAAACAAAAAACAAGGAAAGGAAAAGAGGAGGGCAGATGCGGGACCCAGAGGGAAAATCTCTGGGGGGCTCCTGCCAGCCAAGGCGCTCACATAGTGGGTGGAGGTGGGATAGAATAGTGGCCCTCCAAGCCCTAGTTCCCTAGTTGGAGTTCCTATAGACCTTGCTGTTGTCTACACTCAGGGCACCCAATCTGCAAGTACTTCTTGCAGGCCCCAAAGTACCTGGGGTTCAGGAACTTTCAACCCCAGAGGTCAGCCAGGGGTGGAGCAACCAGCCCAAAGATTTCCAGCTAGTCCAGGTCTGGCCAGGACAAGCTGTGTAGGTCTGGAATACCTGAATCCAGGAGCCAGGAGTGGAGTAGTTAGTATCCAATTCACAATGATATTACTCAAAACTGTGCAGCTCACATCTGCCTGGCTCACAGCTGCATGACTCTGACCTCCCAGAGAGCACAAGCTATACTAGGATGGACACAGGTGCTGGCTGTCCATGTCTCCAGTCAGCAGGAGAGTGTGCAGAATGAGAAAGAATTGCACATTTCTTGCCTCCAGTCACCAGTGCACCTCAGTGCCTCCAACCACCATCTGCTTCTATAGCCACTCCCAAGAATTCAAGATGGCTGCACTGAATCTGACCAGCCAACACTGTTCATCTGTCTCCCTTTTTTTTTTTTTTTTTTTTCGCTGCTCCTGTTCATCTTCTTCTCCTCAAGAGCATGAACCCACTCCTCTATCCTTTTCTCTGGCATTCAGGGTTTCGGGACTACCATGTGCATCTGTTTCATTTGGTCTTCCTTATCTGTGTTGTAGATGTAGCATGTCTGCAGAGTCCGTCATCTTGCCAGAAGTCTCCTCTTTATTTTTCCCCAACATGTTTCTTCACAAAAGATCCCTTCCGTTCTCAAAGCCTTGTTATTAAGATACAGGTTCTTTTGCTCTTCATGTATTAGGCTAGCTCTTTTCTCTTTGTTGTAGGATCCACAGACTTTGTCTGCTTCCCTCTATTTCTTCTCAGAGCATTTACCACCTTCTCCACCTCTTAGGTCCCTTCCCTCTGCTTTCCCACCAACACTGGCATCAGAATAGGATTCCAATTCCTAAAAGCAATCTTTTTTTCTATCTCATTACGGCAAAGACAGGTGGCCCTGGATAATATAAATGGTGAATGAGCTTGACTGTTAACTGAAAGACTGGAGATCTGGGTCCACCCAGAATGCTTCAGATGAAAGGCCTGGGCATCTACTTTGGAAAAACTAGCCACTGAAAACACTATAGAACACAGTTCTACTATGACACACATGGGGTTGCCATGAGTTAAGGTAGACACCCAGCGGCTGATTATGGTAGAAACTGTTCGTCATGTGGGCTTCATTTGCTGAGGCACACAGCTAAGCTCTCTTTCCTAGAATCCTGCCTCTAGGGCGCACTTTATTGGGATGGGATGTGAATTGTTGTTGTTGTTGTTAAGTACCATGGAGTCTGTTCCGACTCATAGCGACCCTACAAAGGGTTTCTGAGGCTGTAAATCTTTATGGGAGCAGACCGCCTCATCTTTCTCCCGCAGAACCACTGGTAGTTTCGAACTGTCAACCTTGAGGTTAGCAGCCCGATTCGAACTGGCTAAGACACTTCCAGGCCCAATAAACTAAGAGCATGTGTGTCTACTTCCATTCCCTCTTTCTTCCCTCAGTCAGCTGGATTACACCAGAGTCACCCTGAAGCCCCATTCTGAAGCTAGGGTTGCTATAGAGTGAGGGAACTTGAATCTATGAATGACTACAGGGAACAGAACTCCCCAGTAACTGCACGGGACTGTAGCAAGACTGAGAAAAAAAATGATTTGTTGTTTCAATCACTGAGATTTCAGGGTGGTTAGCTATAGCAGCTAGTTTAGGCTAATTAATGCATTCATTTTATTCTTAATGCTTGTAAAGAAAGCATTCTTTGAAATGAAAGTCCTTCTGACTTTTCATTTAAAACTTATTACTAACCACTAGGGGAACATAGGGAGCATTGGGGCTTCACATGACAAGCACTGGACTGAGAACCACAGTTTGAGCTCGCCAACCACTCCACAAGAGAAAGATGAGGCTTTCTGCTCCCATAAAATTTTTCTAAAGTCTTGGAAACCCTGTATAGGGTCACTATGAATCGGAACAGACTCAATGGCACTTAACAAGGGAAGGAACATAGTATGAGTTTGTTTGTTTTTGGAATCAGAGGAGATTTTGGAGTTATCAAATTCTTAGAATAGTGTTTTCCAAAGAGTCGTTTATAGCACGCTAGTTACCCAGGAAGTATGTGGTAAAAGGAGGAAAAATGGGCTGGTTTAATAATGTAATTGTTGTTAAATGTCATCGAATCGGTTCCAACTCATACTGACCCTGTACAGGTTTTCCAAGGAGCAACTGGTGAGCTTGAACCACTGACTTTGTGATTCAAACAGACCTTGCAGTTCAGAGCATTAACTCACAGCACCACACCAGGACTTCTGGGTTAATAACATTGGAGGCCAAAGTAAGGGTGTAGAATGAGAGGAACCAGGCGTCCTTGCTGCAGGACTTTTCAGAGCCTTGGACTCCTGGTGTGGCGCTGTAGCATAAGCACTCAACTGCAAGATCGGTTTGCACCACAAGATCGGCGGGTCAAACTCACCAGCCACTCCTCGGAAACCCTAAACAGGGTCCTTATGATTCGAACCGACTCAAGGGCACTTTACAACAATCAATGGCTGTACATTGTGACTTTCCACAAGGGGGCTCTGGTGAACAGATTTATCCCAGCCTGAAAGTCTGGAACAAAACTGCCTCCTTCTTTCAGAGAGGGGCTTGTTTGTATCCTTGAGGATGTAACAACAGCCTTGTTGTTTTAAATGCCATGGAGTCGTTTCCGACTCATAGCAACCCTGTATATGGTTTCTGAGGAGCAACTGGTGAATTTGAACCACCAATGTTGCAGTACAAACCAACTTTGTAGTCCAGTGCTTAGGAACCTATCCTACTCCAGAGTGAGCCCTCCTACATTCCAATGGCTTTTTACCTTCCAGGAAAGAAAGAAATCCAGATGAACATTCCATCCTCCTTCACATCACTGTGTGTCAAAATCACCAGTTTTGGCAATTTCCTCCTCCAGAGAAAGCAGCTGGCCCTCCCACTTCTGCACTCCTGCTACCTGGAACATCGTGACCACTTTCAGAGAAGGCAAAAAGAAAAACAGTCTCTGATTCCCAACAATAGCTGATCAAGTACATCAAAGGCATGCTAGTAGAGAAAACCAAACCAACAATACGACCATTGGGACTGTGTGCAAGGCAGTCCTGAGTGGGCAAGATGCATTTGTTGTCCAAATCCCAGGTGAGAACATTAGCAGCCAACTGCCTATAAGCCTCCTGGCAAGGAACTGTAATTTGCATAGGGTTCTGAAGGGGAGTCTGTCTGAACTTGTTCTGAATCACGTCCAACTGAATGTTGTAATTCTACAGTCTTCAAGCCTCAACACCAATTCCAAACAATATCACCTCCCCCTGCCTAAAACCTCCAGATGACTGCAGAGCACAGATCTCAGCAAAGAAGGCTGCTTGTAAGATACATTTAAGTCACACTAAGTATTTATTTTAGGTTGCAATTTCATTTGAAACATTGCTAACATCAACAACAGAAGACAGATCTCTGTGAGCTCCAGACCAGAAAGGACATTTGTCTTCATGAGAGAGGAAGCATACATAACGAGACCTGGCCTCAGGCCCGTGAGCCCGTGGTGCCCATCAGTGACACTCACAGTTGTGGCATATTATTGGGTCACAAATACCAGCTGATGTAGAGAAATCATCCAGGACCCAGAACCCTGACTGCTTCTTCCCAATGTACCTCAGTCATCATCTGTCTGTTCTTAGCTCGGATCATAGAATTCCGTTTTCATGCAGTCATGGAGACTGGGTAAATTCCTGAAATTATTGCCCTAAGATACTATTTAAACCTTAAACTAGAAGTTTCCTCTTAAGTCTTTTTAAAACCAAACAACTCTTTAGTTTAACCTGTGAAGAATGTCTGCTTTGAGTATCGTGCTCTTCTGAGATCAATCTGACATATGGAATCAAATTGACAACAGCTACTGGAGAGATTGGAATCCTGGTGTGGTGCTGTGGGCTAATGTGTCAGACTGCAAAGTCAGTTTGAACTGCAAGGTCGGTGGTTCAAGCTCACCAGCTGCTCCTTGGAAACCCTATACAGGGTCGCTATGAGTCAGAATCGACTTGACAGCACTTAACAACAACAACTGGAGAGATTAGATAGAAAACCAAGGGGATGGTGAGTTGATGTTAATGGAGGAGGAAAGATGGGTGAGAATAATTGCACAGCTCAAAGGATATAATCAATGGTACTAATCACACACAGAAATTTTTGAATTGGTACGCTGTTGTTGTTGTTAAGTGCCATCAAGTCTGTTCTGACCCATAGCTATCCTGTATAGGGTTTCCATGGAGCAGCTGGTGAGTTTGAACCACCAACCTTACAGTTCAAACTGACTTTGCAATCCAGCTCACTAACCCACAGTGCCCTACTAGAACTCATGTTCTGCTATATAATCTCAATGAGAATAAAACATTTTAAAAGACAGAAATAATACCAAAAAAAAAAATTTTAAAGACTTGCCCTAACATCCTAACTTCCTACTTCCATAAGACACCAAGGCCACTGATGGACATTTCAACTTCCTTCCTGTCAGTGCCTTGTCCCTCTGGGAGCCCTTTGCCTCTGAAAAAGTGTGGCCTTCCCAATCTTGTCTGCATCCCATGTTTATAAGTTGCCTTATCCACAATTGCTCTATCAAATTGTAATAATTGGGGTTCTGTGTCAATTTGACTGGGCCAGGATTCCCAGTGGTTTAGCAGTTGTTGTTGTTGTTAAGAGGGAAAACCTAAAGCAGGCATGCTTAACTATAATGAGTGGTTGTGAGCAGCCAATCAATTGAAGGGATGCTTCCTTGGGGGTGTGGTCTACTCCCAATATAATGAACACTTGGGAAAGAATCTCTGTCTTTCACTGGGGACCTGGGGCTCTAGAAGCCAGTTCCTTGATAGTAAACTTATCTTTTTATCTAGCTATCTAGTTAGCTAGCTATCTGCCATCCAAGGAGCTCTGGTAGTGTAATAGTTATGAGTCAGGCTGTTAACCTTAAGGTTAGCAGTTGAAAATGCCAGCCATTCTGTGGGAGAAGGATGAGGCTTTCTGCTCCTGTAAAGATTTACAGCCTGGGAAACCCTATGCAGGGTCACTATTAGCCAGAACTGATTCCACAGCACATAACCACCACCACCACCACTATGTATCTTGCTATCTCACTGGCTTTGTTTTTCTAGAAAACCCAGCCTAAGACACACATATGCTCTGACCCACATGCACTGTCAAAGATGGCCTTGCCCTCCATCTATAAAGACACCTGGAGTTATCCCCATTCTTAACAATACTACTAATAATAGTAATCCCCTCCAGGAGGCCACTTCTCTTTTTCTTCCTGCTAATACAAAACCTACTCAATCTATTGCCTACACCTCTTCTCTTATTTCTCCACCTCACCACCATTTGATTTGACTCAATGTCCCCATGTATGTCAGAACAGAACTGTACTCCATAGGGTTTTCAATGGCTGGATTGTTTTTGCACGTAGATCACCAGGCCTTTCTTCCAAGGTGCATCTGGGTGGCTGCGAACCTCCAACATTTTGTTAGCAGTTGAGCACATTAACAATTTGAGCTATCCATTAATTCCTCTCTTCCACCCACTGTCTTTAATCCTTCACAATCAGACTTTAGCTCCCACAACTGCACTGAATCAACTCTGCAGCATTTCTCATGAAAATGGTGATAAATTACATCCAAAGTTGCTTTACAGCTAACAAAATACTTTTCACATACATTTTGTCGTTTGAATTCCATGACATGTGAAGAAAGCGTGTGATTTCTCAGAGATTCGCAAGCTTCAGCCTAGCTCTTCATACCACCATGCCAATTTTGGCCAAATCCATTTGCCTAAATTATTATTTTTACTGAAGTATTTTTCTTCAATTGACTCACTTATTTTAACTTAAATGTATTTTGAAAGAAAAATATATATCATTGTTATAAATGAAAACCTCAACATCATTCATCATAAATGAGAAGTACCTGTATAAAGAAATTTAGTAAAAAGAATGCAATATTATTAAATTCTAAACTCCAAATGCCTCTAGCCTGAGTGCCTGGAGAAAGTCTTCAGCTCTGGTTCATCCCCTGCACCTCACCCAGAGAGCAGGAAGACCCAGCCCACCTCTCCAGCTTCCTTCTGCCTTTTTGGGGGATCATAGAAGCTTGACTCCTTCACAAGGAGTCAACATCAACCTCTGTCCATTCCACATATGACAGACTCTTCCCAGGACTTGCTCTCCTACCATTGTCCAACCCACAGTGAGACAGCTTTATGCCAAATCTCCCCATAATGAACTCAGCAGAACCTAGGGTCTCACTCATACCCCATAGCTCACAGGTTCCCACAGCCGTTCCTAAAAAAGGCAAAGAACTAGAACATAGGGAAGGCAGACTGAGGCCCACACTCAGGTGGTCCTGTTTCCAGAATGTCCTCCATGAAGTCTAGCTAGAAACCATAGCCTGCCAGCCATGAAACCCAAAGTCTGGTCATACCTTGTTTTAAAATGAGATCAGAAATTGTTAGAAAGGTGTTAAAGATATGCAAGCACCAAAATGAGGCTTTCTCCTTATAAAATCAAGACAAATTCAACTGGAAAACAGATTACTTTTTCCCTGTGTGATTTATGAGGATTCAGTGGAGTCCTGGTGTGGCGCTGTAAGATAACTACTGGATGACTAATCATAAGGTCATCAGTTCAAACCCATGAGTCGCTCCTTAGAAACCATCTATAGGGTTGCTATGAGTCGAGACTGACTAAATGGCACTTAACAACAACAACAACAACAGTGATATTCAGAGGTAGAATTCTAGCCTTTCATGTGGGATACTCAGTTTTGATTCCTGGCCAATACACCTCATGAGTAGCTCCCACGTACTTGTATTTCAGTGGAGGCTTGGCTGTTGCTGTGATAATGAAGAGGTCTCAGCAGAACTTCCAGACTGAGAATGACTAGGAAGAAAGACCTGGCTATCTACTTCCAAAAATTAGCCAGCGAAAGCCCTGTACATCACAATGGTCTGATCCACCCAACCAATCATCGGGATAGCCAAGTACCAGGAAGCATTTCATCTCATAGTGCATGGGGTAACCAGGAAAGCAGATCACAACAGCATGGGATTGAGTATAACTGAAGACCATAGTCAACTCTCTCCTAAACCATCTCTAATGTGTTTACTGAGCTTTGGGAAACACTCTAATCTTAAGTACTCATTACACAGATGGGGACACTGAATCTCAGGCGTAATCGCCATATAATTGAATCTCCCAAGTCACCCAAAGTAAATGGCAGAATACAGGTTATTCTGAATTGCCAGAGTAACCCCTCACCTTCTTCTCTGTCTTCTCTTTTGGATCCAAGACATCAAACTCTTTTTGCTCTCCAGTGACTCATTTTCCTTTCTCTTTTTTTAAATCCAACTTAAGAGAGCTCCAACATTCCGATCCTGTCCTGTTTCTCTTCTTGTTCTACCTCCAGCTTAAGGATCATTTTCACACCCACATATTCGGTGACCACTTCCCTCCTAACAATTCTCCAAGGTAAACCTTTGCTGCTACCTCAATTCAGAGCATTCTGAAGTAAACTCACAGTGCTCTCCCCATGCCATGCCCTGTCTACCTATTTCTCTTTATGACAAGCCGTCCTCCTAAACACCTCAACTTTGAAATCAACTTTGACTCTTCCCTCCTTATCCTTTGTGGCAGAGATCTTAAAAGGCGGGGGTGGGGGGACTGGTGGGGGCATCCAGTGGCAGGTTCGAATCAGGTTTGCAATGAGCTTAGACTCTTAGACTACGAGAATCTGTCTTCGAGTCCTCTGACCCATGCAAGGTGAATGGCAAAAAATAATGACCTGGTGAGTCAGCAGCCACTTTCATAGAAGAAGTCTTTCTTTGTAGTCGACCCAGAAAAGACCCCTTTCCTCTTTTTTTCACATCAAACAGGTCTTCCTCTTACGCTCATTGCCTTTGATGTCTCCCTTCTTTGACCCAGGTCCTGGCACTGTCAAGTAAGAAAATCAGATTTTTCTGATCATCAATAGAATGACTGAGCTTTTCTCGAAGGTCAAAGCTCACAGAATTTCTTAAAAAAAATTTTTTAAACATAAGCCCATCCATTTAATACATTTAATAAAAAGGTGCTGTACAAGGTTAGTGTTTGCCCTCAGCTAGTTTAGCGAGCAGCTAAGAAAGACATGTAAATAAACAAAGAAGGTTCAGTATGATGTGTGTAGGAATAGAAATTCTACAAATTCAGAAGAACACAAAGGAACATATTGGTTAGGATTGTATCTATGTAACAAGAAACTGGCAAAAATAACGAAATCCAATAGGGGTCATTTTTCTTAAGTGACAAGAAGTGCTGAGTTAAGCAGTCCAGGGCAGGTAGAGGAGTTCTATGAAGCCACCAGGGATCAAACTCCTTTTATCTTTTCCCTCCACCCTTCTCAGTGTATGACTTTCATCATTGTGTTTACAAGATGGCTGTTTGCACATCCAGACATCCAATATGAGCTCTGGCTGGAAAACCAGGTAAGGGTAAAGGTTAAAAAGCATGTGTCAAGTGAGTCTGTCCCTTTCAAGCACAAAAATAATTGCTTTTCTGGAAGCCCCACCCAGTAGATTTCTATTTACTTACAGCTCACTGACTAGAATAGTCACAGGGTCCCTGAGTGGAGTAAGAGAGCCTGGAATTCACATTTTAAGATGGGCATATTGCTATTCTTAACGAAATTGGAGAAGAGCTAAGATGCACCAGACACCCTGTACTGAGGACATGCCATTAGATCTTTGAAGAGATGCATGTGGTGAGAAACTGAGGCCACCTGCCACCAAACAACGCTAACACACCAACAATGTGAACCACTTTAGATGCGGCTCCTTCAGCCCCAATCAAACCTTCACCTCCAGCTGTAATCTAACTGCAACTCTATGAGCCAGAGCCTGCCTCCCAAGCCACTCCTGGATGCCTGGCCTTCAGAAACTGTGAACTTATAAATGGCGATTGTTTTCAATCAGCCTGGGAGTATGTGTTACAGGCTTATGAATAACTAATGTAGTAAATAAAAGAAAAGAGATGGGGAGGTGAAGGAGATGGATTGTGATCCTGATTCATAGCAACCTTATCTGACACTTGGGGGTGGTGGTGGTGATGGTTGTGTGTCACCGAGTTGGTTCTGATTCATAGAGATCCTGTAAAGGATTTTGGAGGCTGCAAATCTTTATGGGAACAGAAAGCCTCACCTTTCTCCCACAAGTTGCAGTGCCTGCAACGTGGACATAATAATTCATTCCCTTTAAGAGTTGGTGTGCGGGTAAAGCTTTGCCGAGGAAGTAACACCCTACTAAGGTGTAGGGGAATAAACAAAAGTTTGTCAGGCTGTGAAGGAAAGCATGTGGGGAGCCACTTTCAGATAAAGAGAATACATGCTCAGCTCATCGAGTCGACAGTGGTGGTGTGGAGTATGGGAGAAGACCATTATTTCCATCTTTCATGAGTCTAATCTTGGCTTGGGGTGCAGGGGATGGGCTAGAGAGCATGAAGGAGGCAGCAGTTCCATGCAAGAGCTGGGTCATAAGAAGCTTTGAAATTCATGTTAAGAGTTTTGGTTTTTCTCTTCCAGCCAATGGAGAGCCATCGAAGGTTTTTAGGAGGGGATGGTTACGGTCAGGTTATATCTGAGAAAGCGCACCTTGACGGTATTGAGGAGCATAAATTAGACACAGTAACTTCAATATCATTTAAAATAAGATTCTGTTTAGATTATTATGGCATTAAAAACAAAGCCTGATTCATAGCAACCTTATCTGACACTTCGTGGTGTGCTGGTGATGGTTGTGTGTCATTGAGTCAGTTCTGATTCACAAAGATCCTGTAAAGGATTTTGGAGGCTGCAAATCTTTGAGGGAGCAGAAAGCCTCACCTTTATCCCACAAGTCACCCAGTTTGTAATCTACTACACTACCAGGACTCCTATATGACACTTGTTGTTGTTAAGTGCCATCGAGTTGATTCTGACACATAGCAACCCTGTATAGGGTTTCCGAGAAGCAACTTGCAGTTCAAATAACTTTGCAATCTGACGCATTAGCCCACAGCGCCACACCAGGACTCCATATGGCATTGTTGTTGTTGTTGTTGTGGAGTCAGTTCTGACTCATAGCGACAGGGTTTCCGAGGCCGTGGAGTCAGTTCTGACTCATAGCGACAGGGTTTCCGAGGCTGTAAATCTTTATGGGAGCAGAAAGTCTCATCTTTCTCCCATGGAACAACTGGTAATTTCGAACTGCTGACCTTTGGCTTCTCAGCCCGATTCGTAACAACTATGCTACCAGAGCTCCATCCATATGTTACTTAGATACTTTAATTTTTGCAGAGTTTGAGGGCCCTTTCCATGAGTCCTAAAGACAACAAAATTTTGGCAGCATTCTTTACAGAATACAAGCTTTGTGGTACCAGGGCAGAGTATGCCTGTCAGACTCTGGACTTAGAGTTAAGTCCAAACCAAACTCTGCTACTCAGGCAACTCTGACCATGGTAGCTTCTCTGGGCCTCAGCTCTCTTGCCTGCAAAATGAAAATATAAGGAAGTCTAGCATATAGCAGTGATATGAGCTTCAGGAATCACCTATGGGAAGATCTCAACCCAATAGCTGATCTGAGGTGGGTGATATGTTGATGATAATCTTATTTATCCACAAACTCTTGATTGACTGAGATGGTTTTGGAATAAGTTATTGACTTAACAGGTGGGGAAATCGAAGCAAAGTTGACTTATAAGTTATGGGAGATTTGAGTCTGGGTTTCTTGATCGTCAATTCACTGTTGCTCTAACCAGCAAGAACACAGAGCCAAAAAATCACAATATCACTTCTTTTTGGTTGTGACAATAAACCTTGAGAAACTTGAAAGAAAGATAGCCTGAACAATAAAAATAAGGGTTAAGGGTTATTCACACAAAATCATCTTCATTTGTTTCTCCCCTATTCCCAGCCATTAAATCCCTACTCCATTGATAATTCCTTCTCATTCATAAAGTGCCTTAAGGTCAAAGATGGTCATAATTGGACATGGGTGATCTCATTTATTCACCTGTTCATTGAGTAAGAAGGTAATGAGACTAAGTTTTGTCATGTTTGTGTATGTTGTTGTTAGTTACTATAGAGTCCATTGTGACTCATGGTAAGCTTATGTGGGCAGAGTCTAATGGCTCCATACAGTTATCAAGTTTGTGACATTCAGGCCTGTCTTTTAACGCACCTCTGGGTGTGTTCAAGCCCCCAAAGTTTCAACTAGGAGTCAATGTTGGTGGTGATGGTTACATGCCATGGAATCGGTTCTGACTCATAGCAACCCTACAGAGAGTTTCAACCCTACAGAGAGTTTCCGAGACTGTAAATCTTCACGCGAGCAGAAAGCCTCATCTTTCTCCCACAGAATGGCTGGTAGTTTTGAACTGCTGACCTTGAGGCTAGCAGCCCGACTCATAACCACTATGCTACCAGAGCTCCTTAGTAGTCAGTGTTACAGTTGCACTATTTAAAAATTGAGGGCATAGCACATACCAGTTATTGGGTAAAGATGAACCACCATTTAGTGGGAAAGACAGATGATAAAGGGATAAATGGCCTGCCATAAGGAACACTGACAAGAAACCATTTCAGGGTGCTGGTAGAGAGGCTGCATGGGCCCCAAAGTTACAGAGAGGACCCACATGAGCTATGTTTTGAAAGATGATTAGAAGTTCACCAGAAAGCAAGATGTTTGAGACAAAGGGGATTAGCATGAGCAGCCCACAGAGACATGGGTATATTTGCTGTTTGAGGAGTTTAAAGTATTTGTCATTCACACAGGGGAGGGTACACAGGCAGGCAATGGTAAGAACTGAGACTGGAAAGATAGGTGGAGGTTTTGATATCCCACAAGGGAGGTTAGGCTTTATTTTGAAAGCAGTAAGAATGCCTGGGCTGCTTGTAAATATTACATTCAGCTGTTAAACTCTAGAAAGAAGTACGTCCCCTGGGCTCCTTTTTTCTGACAGTGCACCCTTCCCTACCGCATGGAGGTTATTCACATGGCAGGGCCCCACAGGAAATGTGAAGTATCCATTTTATTGGGGACTGAGGTTGTCCCTTCTATAAGCTCACTGGAGGCACAAATGAGACGTAATGGGAGTCAGTTACATGATCAAGAGACACTTTATCTGGGCCAAATCTACTTGGTCATGAGGGTGATTTATCAAGAAAGCAAGTACACTGCCAAGATAGGGAGTCGAGGGCTCCCTGGGCTGATTTACGTGGCCAGTGGAACATTAACATCATTGCATTGTACATTTGAGCCGGTCGCTGCTCCCTGACCACTTTATTGCGTTCCCTCCATCACACAAGGTTATCTGGTAGGGAAACCTCACCTTTCAGATTACTGCACTATATGAGAAGTACCAACCAAGCAGAAAGGTGTTGGGGTCCACAGGCATTTTCACCAAGTCCCCGAGGCTCTGCTGATGTGATTTGCAGCCTCACAGTGGCCTCATCCTGGGACCAAAGAGACACTGGGCGCCAGTTGGACTGAAGAAATTATTTATCATCTACAGCTTCCAGAATTGCAGGAGGAGGGAGGTCTAGAAAACTCCAAGCCTCCCATGGTTCATGGAACAGCCTTCCCAAATATTATTCTGCACCAGGCATTGACTGTCCTTCTCGGCAGCCCTGTGGATGCAGACTTGGGACACTGCCATCCATACCCATCACCCCACTCAGTCCTCTCAGGTGACATCTGAAGTCGCCAAGGATCATACCAATCCACTGGCAATGGGCCGCCTCATTATCCAGAGGACACCTAAGTATCTTGGGGCCAAGACCTCATGTTGTTTTGTAACATAAGCACTTTCCACCCCAGAGGCACAAGTCAAGGAGGGTTTGATTGTGGAGGTGAAATAGTCCATATCGCTGTGTTATTGTAGCCTCCCATTCTTCTTCTTGATTGCTCCACTCAACATAATCTACAGCATTCAGTGATAAACCTGTGGCACTCAATTTATGGGCAAACAATTCCTGTCTCTTTGCAGACACTTATCTTTTCCAGCAGTCAAAGAAAAACTATATATTGTGTCTCTCTGGCGTCTAGGCCTCTCTTTTTTATTTTTTTGGATACAAGCGAGACATCAAGGTTTTATGTTGGGTAAGAGAGCAGAATTTCACTTCTTCCTGGAATATAACAAATGGTTGTGTACCAGGCTGGAACATGTTGGCAATGCATGCCTGATTGTAGAAAGAAAAGACAAGGAAGGGGGTGATCAAGGCTGGAGATACAGGCCATGAAATGGCCAAAGCAGAATCTAAGATGTGATCAAAGCAGAACCAATGTTAATAAACAAAACAGCTGTGGTAGTCCTTTATCAAAATATTTGCTACGTCTTCAGAGGACTTGGGGGCGTCGTAATGCCATGCTAAGTCTATACAGATTCTTATTTAGAAAGCATTTCAAAACATTTTGTTGTGTCCTCATTATATCCTGTAAGGCAGGTATCTTTGTTATTTGTCAATAAATTAGCTTAGACTCATGGCAACCCAATGTTCAACGGAACAAAATGCTGACTGGCCCAGTCATGATCCATCACTGGTCTGCTTAGATCCACTGCTGTAGCCGTTGTGTAGTTTGAGTGCCTTCCCACCTAAAAGGCTCATCTCCCACCACCATATCAGGCAGTATTTTACTGCTTTACATAGGCTAATTTTCAGACGTTTATCACAGACCTTTCTTCCTGGAAACTCTGCTGAAATCTGTCCACCATCAGTGTCCCTGTTGGTGTCGTAGCTTCCAACATCACAGCAACATGCAAGCCACCCTATCAACAAACTGATAGAAAGGTGTGGAATAAGGAACGCAGTGGTAGGAATGACTCCCATTTTTACAGATGAGAAAAGTTGTTGCTGTTGTTGTTAGGTACCATTGAGTTGGTACCGACCCACAGTGACCCTATGCACAACAGAATGAAACACTGCCCAGTCCTGGGCCAACCTCACAATTGTTGCCACGCTTGAGTCCATGATGCTACCACTTGGCCAATCCAACTCACTGGGGATCTTCTTCTTTTTCTCTGACCCTCCACCTTACCAAACATGATATCCTTCTCCAGAGACTGGTCCCTCCTGACAATATGTCCAAAGTACGAGAGACCAAGTTTGACCACCCTGGCTTCCAAGGAGCACTCTGGCTGTACTTCTTCCAGCACAAATCTGTTTGTCCTTTTAGCAGCCCATGGCACTTTCAATATTCTCCTCCAACACCATAACTCAAAAGCATCAAATCTTCTACGATCTTCCTTATTCACTGTCCAGCTTTCGCATCCATATGAGGTTATTGAAAGTACCATGGCTTGGGTCAGGTGCACCATAGTCCTCAAGCTGACATCTTTGCTCTTCAACAGTTTAAAGAGGTCTTGTGCGGCAGATTTGCCTAATGCAATACGTTGTTTGATTTCTTGACTGCTGCTTCCATGAGTGTTGATGGTTGATCCAAGAAGAATGAAGATGAGAAAAATAGATATAATAAATTTACTCATTGAAGGCCATCTAGCACACCAGTAAGTATAAAAGGTAGGGCTAGCAATCATGGGTTTTATCGTGTTTTAAGGAGTCCCTAGGTGACAAAAATGGTTACATGCCCAACTACAGACTGACCCAGAATTGCCTCAGAAGAATGGGCTGGTGGCATCTTTCCAAGAGGTCAGAACCTTAAAAACTCTCTAAAGTGCAGGTCCACTCAGATGGAAACTACTCAATGGCAAGAGGTTTGTTTGGGGGTTACTTTAAAATTTGGGGGGGGGGTTGGTTTCTAATGTTTAAAGTTAATGCTTTGTTTCTAATGTTTAAACATCAAGGTTGTATCTTTTCGCCATATTTATTCGGTCTGTATGCTGAGCAAATAATCCAAGGAACTTGATGATTTGAAGAAGAACACGACATCAGAATTGGAGGTAGACACAAGAATAACCTGTTTTTGCTGGAAGTGAAGAGGACTTAAAATGCTTACTGATGGAAATCAAAGACCACAGCCTTAGGTATGGGTTGCACCTCAATGTAAAGAAAAGAAAAATGATCACAACTGGACCAGTAAATAACGTCGTGATAAATGGAGAAGACACTGAAGTTGTCAAAGACTTCATTTGGCTTAGTTTCACAATCAACACTCCTGGAAGTAGCAGCTGTCAGTAAATCAAGTGACATATTGCATTAGACAAATCTGCTGCAAAAGGCCCCTTTTAGTCTTGAAAAGCCAAGAACTCACTTTCACTTTGAAGACTAAGTTGTACCTTGCCTAAACTGTGATATTTTCAATTACCTCATGTACTTTTGGAAATTGGACAATGAGTAAGGAAGACTGTAGAAGAATTAAGGCATTTGAATTATGGTGTTGATGAAGATCATAGGAAGTACCTAGACTGCCACAAGAACAAACGGATCTGTCTTGTTCTTGTCAGAATTCTCAGAAGCGAGGATGGCTAGGTTTTGTCGCTTATGCTTTGGACCTGTTGTCAGGAGGGACCAGTCACTGGAGAAGAACATCATGCTTGGAAAAGTGGTGAGTGAAAAAGAGGAGGACTCCCCAACAAGTTGGACTGACACAGATGCAAACTCTAACATAACAGCAATCGTGAGGCTGATGCAGGACTGGCAGTGTTTTGTTCTGTTGTGAATAGGATCGCTATGTGTTGAAACATACTCAATGGCACCTACCAACAAGCTTTAATCCACTGCTTTGCTTGTTCACTCTGATGGTGGTGGTGGTAGTGTGCCGTGGAGTCAGTTCTGACTCATAGTGATCCTGTACAGGGCTTCCAAGGCTATAAATCTTTACGGGAGCAAAAATCTTTCTCCTGTGGAACAGCTGGTAGTTTCAAACTTCTGACCTTGAGGTGCGCAGCCCGATTCATAGTATTTATCCACCATAGACCAATTAAGTTACATTTACACACATACACAACTAACACTACAATTGTACACACACACACACAACTAACTACAATTGCTCAAACAGGAAGAAACATAGATACGTTACGTGTCTCTATAGTACTTTGTGTCACACTCTCTAGTCTCTACAGATATTCAATCCAGTAACAATAATGGCACTTGAGAGGGAAAAACCAAAATTAATCAGAAGTCATCAAAAGAAGCCTTCACTTAACCATCAAGTACTTTGGGGGAAAAGAAGTAAAACAAAAATGTGTGAATAAAGGGATTTATATATGTGATGCTGTGGCTTAGGCATTGGGCTCCTAATTGGAAAGTCATCAGTTCAAATCTGCCAGTAGCTCTAGGAAGAAAGATGAGACAAGTCTGGATAACAGTGAGTTTTGATTTTTGTTGTACTTTGCTAAAATTCTGGTGAGCTTGAGCCACTGATCTTGCTGTTCAAATGACTTTGCAGTCTGACACATTAGACCACAGCACCACACCAGGACTCCTAAGATTCCTCACACATCCCTAAACTCATATTCTAGTTGACTGTTGAATGAGAGGGAGTCTTGTTGTGGTGCTGCGGGTTAATGTGCTGGACTGCAAGGTCAATTTGAACTGAAAAGCCGGTGGTTCAAGCTCACCAGCTGCTCCTCGGAAACCCTATACAGAGTCAGAATCGACTCGAAGGCACTTGACAAAATTGTATGAGAGGGCAGTTTCATTCCATTTGCTACTCTTCACCTACTAAAGCAGGAAAGAGGTATGTATTTTAGGGAAAATAGCATCAAGAATTAAGAACTAAAAGGGGTTTGGGACTAATCTTAAATTCCTTCCAAATCAAACGAACACAGCACTCATTTCTCCAGCATTCAAGGTAATCAACAGTTCTCTCGGCAGGACATTAGAAGACTTTCAAATGTACTTCTCAGATCAAAATACAATCATTCAATGCAGCAAAGTGCCTGCCTCTCAATTTTAGGTGATTTTTAAAGAACTAACCATGCTCTTTATGTTAAATTCAAGATCAAGTTCTGCAAGAAATGCTATGACCACAAAATGTTCCCTTCTCCAACTTATAGTCCTGGCCATGGTTTATTCTAACAAGATTTCTTTAACAACAGCATTTATTGAAAGATAGCTAACTGATATAAGTCCAGAAAAGTACTCCAGGCCACTCATGAGGTTAAATTCCAGTCATAGACATTAGAGGTGTTTTGAACCACAAGGTCGGCAGTTCAAAAGCACCAGCTGCTTCTTGAAAACCCTATACAGGTTGGCTATGACTCTGAATTGACTCAAAGACATTTTAACAACAACAAAGCACATGTTAGTCCAATGGAGGCAGACCATGCCCCAGGTTCAAGAATATGTAAGGAAAGCTGTTTGACTCTAAACAGGAAGAGAAAATTGAAGTTCAAACAGAAAGACCTTGTTATCCGCAGCAGAATTGTTATTGTTGTTAAGTGCCTTCGAGTCGGTTCCGACTCACAGCAACCCTGTACAGAGCTTCCAATGAATGGCTGGTGCATTTGAACCACCGATTTTGCCGTTCTTACCAACCTTGTGGTCCAGTGCTTACTCTACAATACCACACCAGGACTCCGACAGCAGAAAGGAGGTGAAAAGTAAAGTCTATCCTTGGAACAGAGGACATAGGTCCTGTCCTTTAGGACTATCAGATGATGAATTCCGTACCTGTCAGCAAAGCATTACAGGGTCAGCAGAGTGGTAAGTCTGTTTGAGGGTGTAAGTCAGGCAAGGTTTCATATTGAAATGTGACACCTGCATGGAGATGTACAGATTTTTCTAGGTAGAGAAAGGTGGGAAACATCTCAGATTGAAGGACTAGCTTGAGTAAAGTTAAGGAGGTAAGGAAAAGAGCAACTGAAAGGAAGGTTTTCATTATAATGAATCTGGCCTTTCTGTTTGTACCTGCAAGTTGATGAAATCTGTATGGACAAAATCTGAGAATTTGGGAAGAAATTAAGTCCTTTCTGATGCCCAGTCCCCCTTGCCACAGCTCAAACATACTCAGCTGGGTAGTGGTGCAAACAGTTTGCACTAATGGGTTATGCATCAGGCTGCTAACAGCAAAGTCAGCAGTTCAAGTCCACCAGTCACTCTATGGGAGAAAGATGAGGATTTCTGCCCCATAAAGATCCTATACAGGGTAGCTATGAGTCAGAAGCAATTCCACGGCACACAGTAGCAGCACTTACCTAAAGGAAGTCCTAGTGTGATCAGCACTGCACTGCTAACCACAAGGTTGGTGGTTCAAACCCAACATCCACTCCTCAGAAACTCTATACATGATCATTATGAGTCGGAACTGACTTGACGGCACTTGTCAACAAATCACCTAAAAGTTGTCAGTTAAAACCCACTGTGTGACACTTCACAAGGAAGACCTGGTGACCTGCCTTCATAAAGACTACAAAAAACAAACAAACAAACAAAAAACCCTGTAGAAGATTTCTAGTCGGCAGAACTCTTTGACAGAGAACTTTCAGGGGTTCAAGCCAGCTTCAGAAGATGATGTGAAATGAGGGATAGCATTGCTGATGTCAGATGGAGCTTGGCTGAAAGCAGAGAATGCCAGTAAGATGTTTACCTGTGTTTTATAGACTATGCAAAGATTTTCAATTGTGTGGATCATGACAAGCTATGGACATAATTGCAAAGAATGAGTATTCTAGAACACTTAATTGTGTTCATGAGGAGCCTGTACAAAAAGCAAGAGGCAGTTGTTTGAACAGAACAAAGCGACACTGAATGATTTATAATTAGGACAGGTGTGCCCCGAGGCTGTATTCTTTCACCGTACTTATTTAATCTTTATGCAAGACAAATAATCTGAGAAGCTGGAGTATATGAAGAAAAATGTGGCATCAGGATTGAAGGATTGGAGGAAGACTAATTAATAACCTGTGATATGCAGATGATACAACTTTGCTTGCTAAAAGGGAGGAGGACTTAAAATACTTACTGATCAATATCAAAGACTACAGCCTTCTGTATGGGTCACACCTCAGTGTAAATAAAACAAAAATCCTTACCACTGGATAAATAAGCAATATATCTATAAATGGAGAGAAGATTGAAGGTGTCAAAGACTTCATTTTGCTCATGGAAGCACCAGTCAAGAAATCAAATGACTTATTGCATTAGGCAAATGAGCTGCACAAGACTTCTTTAAAGTGCTGAAGAGCAAAGATGTCAGTTCGAGGACTAAAGTGTACCTGACCCAAGCAGTGGTATGTTCAACAACCACATATGCAAATTTGGCAGTTCGAAACTACCAGCTGTTTCACGGGAGAAAGATGAGGCTTTCTGCTCCCGTAAAGATTTGCAGCCTCAGAAACCCTGTGTAGGGTCACTATGAGTCAGAACTGACTCCACAGTACTTAACAACAACAACAACATATGCATGTAAAAGTTGGACAGTGAATAAGGAAGACCGCAGAAAAATTGATGCATTTGAGTTATGGTGTTGGAGGAGACTATTGAAAGTACCATGGACTGACAAAAGAACATACAGATCTGTGTTGGAAGAAGTGCAACCAGAATGCTCCTTAAAAGACAGGATGGCCAGACTTTGTCTCTTATACTTCAGACATGTCATAAGGAGGCACCTGCCCCTGGAGAAGTTGGAGAAAAAGAGGAAGACCCCAATGAGCTGTACTGGCACAGTGGCAGCAGCAATGGGCTCAAACATAACAATGATTGTGAGGTTGGTGCAGGACTAAGCAGTGTTTGGTTCTGTTGTGCGTAGGCACAGTGCATTGGCACTGACTCAGTGGCACCTAACAACAACAACACTCTGTAACACATTTTGTTGCCATGAATTGGAATGCACTCAATGTCAACAAGTCCCCCCTCCCTGCCAAAACAAATGTAGATAGGTGGGTATCTGGTCTCCTTTGCACAGCTACCGCTACAGAGATAAAAACGTAAGAAATCAGGGCTCACAAACAGCCATTGCAGGTAAAGGGAAATTGGACCTCACAGCAGTGGCAGCCTGAGTTCAATAGGAGCCGTGATGTTTGGGTATGGGCCACATGCAGACTGTGTTCCAGCTTGAGGACTATAAGACTATATCCAAGGGAGCTGTATACATGTGCTTTTGCAGATGAGACACAATTTATTAATATGAGACTCAGCGGGGTGCAGAGCAATAAATTGTAATTCGTGAAATTTATAAACTGAGATAGCACCAGCGAGAGGTTCTGTGAATTGTAATTCTCTCAACCTGACAAAGGAACTGCTCTGAGCAGTGAAGTCTTCAGCAGAGTGCAAGAAATAAATCAACCGACTGAACCGTGGTAAGAAAGCACAGCGTTTTATGGGTCTACAGATCTGGAGAAATGTTGATGAAGTCAGATTTGGAATCCCCCACAGTTGTTTTACAAGCTGCTTATCCCAGGGACCCCCCAGGCCTACCCATATTACCACAATCTCGCAGGGCAAATGGGAAGTGAGTTACACTGTATTTGGGCTAGGAAACAAAAAATTATTTTCTTTATAGTCCTGGGAAAAGGTAAGTCTGACCATCTAAGACGTCTGTGTTTCTGAGGCTTATTAGAAGAAAACATTATGGGAGATTTCCCACAACATTGATAACCTCGCAGTCTCCAGAGAGCAAAGAGCAGAAAATACCTTAGGCTGTGGAGCCCATGACTTGAGAATTATTTAGAATGAATGGGACTAATCAGAGGTTCCCTTTTGAACTAACAAAGTATGGGTTTAGTATGCAAGTTAAGAGCAGAAGCAAGAATGCAGTGGGCCACATTTTAACTGGAGACCTTGGAACAAACTGCTTTTAATTATATTTATGTCCTAAGAGAATCTGTTGGTTATCAAAGAACCAACAAGCTAATTATACTATGGCTTGTTCACTGAAGCAGGTCCAGGAAGCAGTTTCCTAGAAACTGATTTCAGCCACTGGTCACCTTTATTTTTAAATGCAGGCTTCACATCCAAAACGTTATGTATTTGAGATTTGTCTTTCTTTCAGGTGATCTGAATAATCAGACATCAATTGTTGAATTCAGAAGTTCACTTGCAAGAACACAGCAGGAAAGAGGCAGTTATGCCAAAGAAGAGTAGGGAAACAAACGTTAGTTGGCCACCGATGTGCTAGAGAGCGTGCTCAGGGCCTCATAAACTTTGAAAAGCTAGTATCAATTCATTTTACAGAGAGGACTGAGACTCAGAGAGGTTGATTCATTTGTCAAGGTCACACAGTAGTGATTAGAAAAAGTCACTGCATATTAAGTTAATTTCTTTCCCATTGCATGAGATGACTTCTCAAAATTGGGAACCCTAGAATCTTCCAAGGAGTCCCGGGTGATGCCGACAACATGCTCAGCTGCTAAGAAAAAGGAGGTTCAAGTCTATCCAGGGGCACCATGGAAGAAAGATCTGGTGATCGATTGCCAATAAACCAGCCAGTGAAGGCCCTATGAAACAGTTTACTCTAGCACACAGGGGATTATCGTGAGTCGAAATCAACTATGTGACAACTGGTTAGAATCTCCCATTGAAAACAGTTTTCTCCATGTCTCACAGACTCTCTCTTTAGACTCAGACCTAGCCCAGTCCAGTCTCAGCCCCATATCACTGCCTTCCCTTCTTTTATTGATCTCTGTAGCAGGAACTTCTACTCTTTCCTGATGCCAGGTGCCCAGGAACCCAGTCTGTGCCACCCATTCAGAAAAGCCATCAAGCTTGAACAGAAATACCAAGCATTATAAGTAACCCTCTTCATACCATTTATGAAAGCAGAGACTGAGGTGAGTTTCCTGTGTCAAGAACTAACTACACTAAGACGTAGAAAGGCAGTACACAGCAGTGTTAGGGTACAGACCTGAAGAATTTGTTGCAGCCACGGGCAACTTCCGAAATGTCTTTCACAGAAGCTGGCTCCATCAGGAGCAAGAACATACGGTATTTGTGTGACTGCAAGGCACCAGCAGAGCTTGACACTGTCCCGGACTCCCGGTGGCAACGGGAGCAAGGACTTCATGGGAGGGCGGGCTGGGGTCAGGCATATATATAAGAAGCCACAGCAATGAAGACTGACTTCAAAAGCACAGTTTCTGGGGTGTCCATTTCCCTAACACATGTTTTCTCCTGTTGTGAAATGTCTGGACTGACCACCACAAAGATCTTTGTCACCTGAAGCGAAGCCCAGCAGGTCAGAACCTCAGGCATTGTTGCTTGTGTGACAAGGCTGGTCTCTCCCTCTCTCCTTTCCCTGCCCCAGGTGCCCTCAGCACTCACAGCTGGATTACTGCTGTGGTTCCTAAAAGAGCTAACTTGCTAATTATACCATGGCTTGTTTGCTGAAGCAAGTCTGTCTGGGAAGCAGCTCCCTAGAAATTGGTTTCAGCCACTGGTCACCTTTATTTTTACATAAAGCACTTCTTCCATTACATTAACCCCCAAAGTTTTCCTGATTCCTCTGAGCCTAGAAAACCAATTAGCACTGAGACAATTTGGACGCATGGCAATTCCTTGTGTTTCAGAGAAAAACTGTGCTTATCAAGGTTGTGACCTTATCAAAGCTGATCTGTTTCCAGGTCTTTCTTCCTCAGGTGGCTTTGAATTGTTTGTTTTTCAGTTAGTGTCCTAGCACTTAACCATTTGTGCCAACCCAGGGACTTCATTTTAGCCTAGAACATTGCTTTAGTGAACATACAAATCACCTGCAGATTCTTTGTCAGTAAATCTAGGGTGGTGATGGTGGTGGTGTGCCGTGGAGTCGGTTCCCACTCATTAACGACCCTGCAGAGGGTTTCCCAGGCTGTAAATTTTTACGGGAGCAGAAAGCCTCATCTTTTTCCCGTGGAATGGCTGGTAGCTTTGAACTGCTGACCTTGAAGTTAGCAGCCCGATTCGTAACCACTATGCTACCAGAGCTCCTAAATCTAGGGTAGGGCTTGAGAGTGTGCATTTCTAACAAGCTCTCACTCAGGTAGCAAGGATGTGAGTGTCAAAGGCTTATTCCATAGGTCACAGATACTCAAGGTCACAGATGCTCACCCCAAACAACCTTTCTAGAGCCTGTATCATTCCACTCTGATCTGCTGCATGCCCACCATTACCCACCAGCCCTCAGGCACACTTAGCATTCCCACTCCCTGAGTTTCTCTGCCTATTCCCCTGGCCTGCAAAGTTTACATCATTCTTCTTTACTGTGGGGATTTTGTTGTTGTTAAAGGAGCTCTGGTAGCGTAGTGGATATGAATTGGGCTGCTAACCTCAAGGTCAGCAGTTCGAAACTACCAGCTATTTCGCAGGAAAAAGATGAGGCTTCCATAAAGATTTGCAGCCTTGGAAACCCTGTACAGGGTCACTGTGAGTCAGAACTGACTCTACGGCACATCACCACCACCACCATCCCTGTCCTGGAGTCCTGGTGTGAGTGGTGCTGCCGGTTAACGTGCTGGACTGCAAGGATGGTTTGAACTGTGAGGTCGGCAGTTCAAGCTCACCAGTAGCTCTTCGGAAACCCTATGCAGGGTCGCTGTGAGTCAGAACTGACTCCACGGCACATAACCACCACCACTAAGTGCCACTGAGTCCATTCAGACCCACAGCAAACCTGTATAGGGTTTCCAAGGAGCAGCTGGTAAGTTCCTACAAATACTTCTATAAACACCATTGTCTACATTCCCCCAGGTGGTAACACACAAAGGATACAAAACCCATTTTCTCAGGAAATGTCAAACCCAAGAATTGTTTGATGGAGAAAGACAGATAGGACCTCCTTCCTTCAAATGGAGCAAGTCGGAGAAACTTACCTGGGCTGGGTCCATCACTCTCCAATTAGGAGTCCTGTCCTATGGTTGCCATTCTGGAATGAACCTTCACTAGGGTTTAGAATACTCTGGGTTATGTGTTGGGCTGTTAACTGCAAGGTCATCAGTTTGAGTCCAGACTTTCTGCTCTGGTAAAGATTTACAACCTCAGAAACCCTAAACAGATCATGATGAGTCAGAATCGACTCCATGGCACACCACCACTATTTAGGAGTGCAAACTATTAACACTCTTGGCTGCTATCTGAAAGGCTGGAAGTTTAAGTCCACCAGAGGTACCTTGAAAAAAGAAGCTTCACAATCTACTTCCAAAAAAAATTACCCATTGAAAATCCTACTTAGTACAGTTCTACTCTGTCAAACATGAGGTTGCCGTGTGTGGCAGTTATCTTGTTGTTGTTAGGTGTTGTCGAGTCAGTTCTGTCTCAGGGTGACTCTTACAGCAGAATGAAACACCATCCTAATCATCCACGTGTAGCATTGCTATAGGATTACTGGTGGTGTGCTGCTGCAAGATCAGAAGTGGACTGTGAAACACAAGGAAGGCGGTTCAAACCCACCAACTGCTCCTTGCCTCAAGTCGTTTCTGACCCATAGTGACCCTGTATAGGGTTTCCGAGGAGCAGCTGGCAAGCTTGAACCACCAACCTTGCAGTTTAAAGCAATTTTGCAGTCTAAGGAATTAACCCACAGCGCCACACAAGGATTCCCCTGAAGGCTATGATTTTCTTCAGTAAGTACTTCAAGTCCTCTTCACTTTCAGTAAGCAAGGTTGTATCATCTGCACATACAAGTTATTAATGAGTCTTCCTCCAATCCTGATATGACATTTATCATATAAGACAGCTTCTCAGAGGTTATTCTCCAGGAACCAGTGTCTCATGAAGTTGGTATGTATGTCTGAGAGAATCTGACTGGTGTGGGTAAAGAGTTTAATTCTCTTTCTTCACCTTGGTGAGGCCACATCCCAGGTCATGAAAAGTGGATCATGTCCTTTTCAGAGTTTCTAAAAAAAGACTTCATACCGTCTGATGCATACCCAGGAAATAGCTGCAGAATAAGAATCCCTAGCCATATTTCGTTTCCATTTAAATGTTCAAAAACACCTTTCTGGACAAAGTCCCCTTAGAAAGGATATCTGAGGCACTCCTTAATTTTCCTTTTTGACTTTCAAACAGTGAAACTCCAGCCAAGATTTTCTGGTTATGGAATCTCTTCGGATCCTGATATCTCATTGGCTGTGGAAATTATCAAGAATTGGAATGAAAATTCCCATCTTATCTGCAGGTTTGTTATCATCCAGGAGAGGGTTTGGCCTTATCAGTTTGCAGTGGGGTGTGAGGGAGGTGTTAGTCGTACAGATAGTGTGGTAGGTTCTCCTCCCTTAGTTTTGCTTTCAGTTCTTTTGAGGGAAATGAGTAACCGGAACTTAGAATCCCTGGATGGGTAGAGATAACATTGGCTACATAAAGGCAATTCTCTTTACTGATATAAAATAATATGTAGTTTTCAAATAGTCCAATTCTGAGTCACTTCTAAAAAATCACAAATATGATTCCTGAAATTCCTTGAGACTTAAATTAATAATCTGACTACTCTTGCTAGGGGACTCCTGGTGTGGTGCTGTAGGATCAGCACTGGACTGCGGACCACAATGTTGGCAGTTCGAACCTTCCAGTTGCTCCTCAGAAGCCCTATACAGGGTCACTGTGAATTGGAACCAACTCCACAGTACTTAACAACAACAACTCTGGCTAGGAAGTCCTGGTATGGTGCTATAGGATAAAGCACTGGACCGCAAGGTCGATTTGAACTGCAAGCTGTTCATCTCTTGCTAGAGTATTCTTACTGAATGTGCATAGAATTGGTAGCATGGTTTTACACTAACTATAACCTAGTATTTGGAGTCTTGTTATGGTGCTGTGGGTTAATATGCTGGACTGCAAAGTTGGTTTGAACCACAAGATAGGTGGTTCAAGCTCACCAGTTACTCCTTGGAAACCCTATAATAGGTCGCTATGGGTCAGAACCAACTTGATGACACTTAAAAACAACATAATCTAGTCTTTGGGAACTCACTTGATATGAATCAAGTCAAGAGCATATTGACTCATAAGAAATATATTTTACTTCTAGCTTCTTTTCCTAAAAGTTGCAAAGGATAGCATAGGAACAAGAGTTAATCAAAATCTATCAGCAAATTTCCAGCAGGCCAGACCACTGGCCGTTCACCCATCTTCCTTGGTAAAGTGTGAGTATCTCAAGTCACTGCCGCCAGATCTAACCAAAGCCTAATCTAAGTGTCGAGCTAGGTTGTGGGTCTTAAAGAAAAAGTCAAGCGATCTGCATGTCCCATCCTATTCTGTCACTCACTGGCTTTACAGCTTTGAACAAATCTTCTACACAATTCAAACTTCAGTTTCCTTATCTGGAACCTAGGGACAATGATCACCCCACCAGCCTAGAGAGTGAATGTGACAGTCAAATCAAATCGTTCGTCAGCAAACACCTTCTAAACTTACAAGGAGCGTCACTGTGTGGTTGGCAGGTGGTGTCTTTGGCTAGTTCAGCAGCTCGTCCTCTGCTTCGTTCACGACTCTGGTTATTTTTCAAGGACAGAATGGAAAGGAGGGAATCAGCAGAAGGAGTAGGATCGTATCTATTTTAGAGGGACTAGAATCTTATCCCATTTCACATGCATTTTTTAAAAAAGCCCTGTCCAGCGTTTCCTTTACTCAGTCTTCAAATTCTTCAACTCCATCTCATAAGCTATCTCAGTAACACAATTGGGTTGCTAAATGCAAGGTCAGTAGTTAGACTCCAACGGCCACTCCTCAGGAGAAAGAGAAAGCTCGCATAAGATTTACACCACCACTCACCTGTCAGTTTGTCATCCTGTGGTGACTTGCATGTTGCTGTGATTGTGGAAGCTATGCCACTGGTATTTTAAATACGAGCAGGGTCACGCATCATGGACAGGTTTCAGCTGAGCTTCTAGACTAAGAAAGACAAAGAAATTGTCTTTCTTAGGACTACTTTCAAATAGTTAGTCACTGAAAACCATATGAATAGCAATGGAACACTATCAGATTGCACCAGAATATTGAATATGGAAACATTAATGAAAAGCACCAGAATATTGTCAGATATAGTGCTGGAAGATGAGCTACTCATGTTGGAAGACACTCTAAATACATCTCGGGAAGAGCTGCCTCCTCAAAGTGGAAGTGACCATGAGGACACAAATGGAGTAAAGCCTTTGAGACCTTCATTTGCTGATGGGGTACAGCTTAAAATGAAGAGAAGCAGCTGTAACATCCTTTAATAATTGGAACATGGACTGTATGACACATGAATCTTGGAAAATTCTCATGAGAGAATTTTACAAGACCAATGACTTCTTTATTACAAATACTTTTTATACAACATAAAAGATGGCTATTCACATGGACCTCACCAGATGGAATACACAGAAATCAAACTGAGTACATCTGTGGATTTTGGTTGGTTATGTGCTGTGGAGTTGATTCCGACTCATAGCAACCCTGTACAGGGTTTCCAAGGCTGTAAGTCTTTATGGGAGCAGAAAACCTCATCTTTCTCCCATGGAACAGCTGGCACAGAGATCATGGGAAAGCTCCATATCATCAACCAAAACACAAGTTGAGGTTAAAGCTGAAGCAAATTAAAACAGGCCCACAAGAGCCAAACTATGACCTTGAACATATCTCACCTGAATTTAGAGATCATTTGAAGAACAGGTTTGATGCATTGGAAAAAGACCAAAGACCAGAAGAGTTGTGGGATGACATCAAGAACTTCAGGCAGAAAGAAAGCAAAAGGTCACTGAGAAGACAAGAAAGAAGGAAAACACAAAATGGATGTTGGTAGAGACTCTGAAATTTCCTCTCCAGCATAGAGATGCTAAAGCAAATGGAAGAAACGAGAAAATTAAAGAGCTGAATAGAAAATATCAAAGGACAGCTCGAGAACACAAAGTCAAATATTATAACAAAATATGCAAAGGCTGGAGTTAGAAAAACAAATGGTAAGAACATGTTCAGCATTTCTCAAACTAGGGGGCTGAAAAAAATATTAAATATCGAAGGATTCTATAGGCAAAATATTAATTGATGAAGAAAGTATCAAAAGAAGATGAAAGGAATACACAGAGTCACTGTACCAGAAAGAAATGGTTGATGTTCAACCTTTTCAAGAGGTATCATATGATCAAAAGCCAATGATCATATGATCAATGAAGAAGTCCAAGAGGCATTGACAAAGAATAAGGCACCGGGAATTGATGGAATACAAATCGAAATATTTCAATAAACTGATGCAGCACTGGAGGCACTCACTCATCTATGCTAAGAAATTTTGAAGACAGCTACCTAGCCAACTGATTGGAAGAGATCCATATTTGTGTCCTTTCCAAAGAGAGGTGACTCATCGGAATGTGGAAATCATCATACAATATCATTAATATCGTATACAAGCAAAATTTTGCTAAAGATAATTTAAAATTGGCTGCAACAGTACATTGATAGGGAACTGTCAAATGTTCAAGCTGGATTCAGAAGAGAATGTGGAACAAGGAATATCATTCCTGATATGGACCTTGACTGAAAGTAGAGAATATCAGAAAGATGTTTATCTGTGCTTTATTGACTTCCCAAAGGCTCTCGGTTATGTGGATCATGACAAGATGAGGACAACATTTTGAGAATGAGTATTCCAGAACACTTAATTGTGCTCATGTGGACCCTGTACATAGACTAAGAGACAATTGTTCAAATAGAACCAGGGAACACCAAATGGTTAAAAATTAGGAAAGGTGTGTCCCAGGATTGTATTCTTTCACCATACTTATTCAATCTGTATATTGAGCACATAATCTGAGAAGCATAACTATATGAAGAAGAATATGGCATTAGGATTGGAGGAAGACTCATTAACAACCTGTGACATGCAGATGATACAACCTTGCTTCCTGAAAGTGAAGAGAACTTAAAATACTTACTGATGTAGATCAAAGGTCACAGCCTTCAGCATGGATTGCATCTCAATGTAAAGAGAACAAAAATCCTCACAATTGGACCAATAAATAACATCCATATAAATGGAGAAAAGATGGAAGTTGTCAATGACTTCATTTTGCTTGGATCAACCATTAACACTCATGGAAGCTGCAGTCAAGAAATCAAATGATGTATTGCATTGGGCAAATCTGCTGCACAAGACCTCTTTAAAGTGTTCAAGAGCAAAGATGTCAGTTTGAAGACTAAGGTGTGCCTGACCTACACCATGGTATTTTCAATAACCTCATATGCATGTGAAAGTTAAACAGTGAATAAGGAACATCATAGAAGAATTGATGCATTTGAATAATAGTGTTGGAGAAGAATATTAAAATATCATAGGACTACTTAAAGAACAAACCAATCTGTGTTGCAAGATGTACAGCTAGAATGTTCCTTGATAGCCAGGATGGTCAGACTTCATCTCTCACACTTTAGACATATTATCTGGAGGGACCAGTCCCTGGAGAAGAATATCATGCTGGGTAAAGTGATGTGTTGGTGAAAAAAAAGAAGACCTCCAATGAGATGGACTGGCATTGTAGCAGCTGCAATGGGTTCAAGCATAGCAATGATTGTGAGGTTAGCACTGGACCAGGCAGTGCTTGGTTCTGTTGTGCATAGGGTCGTTATGAGTCGTTATGACCTGGTAGCGCCTAACAACAACAAAGATTTACAGCCTTGGAAACCCTATACAGGGTCACTAGGAGTCAGAACTGACCTGACAGCACACCACCACCAGTTGACCTAAGGAGGGTAAGCACTGGCTTGCTAACAACAGGATAAACAGTTCAAGTCCATCAGCAGCTCCGCAGGAGAAAGATGAAACTGTCTGCTCTTGTAAAGATTTACAACCTGGGAAACAAGGTCTCTATGAATTGAAATCCACTGAATGAGTTAACCTATGGTGCCTGTCTTTCTCCCAAACCCTGGAAGGAGAGGTCATCATTATGTTTCTAAATTCTCCCTAAAGGGAGATTACTGAATATCTTCTTCATAACGTGGAAGAGACAATGCTTTTAAGAGAAGAGAGTGTGAAAAGGATTTCAGGACCGTCTCTGGGACTGGAAGGGAATGAATCCTGTTGATTTGGGGAGTAAAAGGGAGGTTGTAGGGCCACACAAAGACCTTGCCAAGAAATAGTGAAGTCTCCAAGGACCATGGAGACTTAGCAATTGAGCTTATCAGTGTTTACCCATGAGTATCAGAGATGACAGGGCCCTCCCTGAATGTTCTGGATACATAAGACTCTAGTTCTCCATAGAAACAGGAGAAAGGAAGGCATTCCAGTGAGGTCTGAGACTAAATTTCCCACCACCTGGAAAGGTGGCCATAGAGCATATCAAATTTGATTTAAAGTTATGAAAGATTTCTTACGCCCATTTCATATCATTCACATGTCTCCTGCTCTTTCTGGGACATTTCTGGCAGATATGTCTGCTTTCTTTGGATGTACCAGAGTCTGGGGAAAACAGTTCTAAAGATCAGTATAAGCTTGCTCTGAAGTTACCTTCCGATCCTGCCTCCAGTGAGAATTTACCCAGGGAAATACCAGCCCTGCAAGAATTTCCTTCATAATTTGAAATTCAAGCGATGAGTGGCCTAGCTCCCCTTCACTCACAGGTACTTTATAGTAAACCTTGAGTAGAAACAAATGTTTTATCTTTCGTAACCTAAAAGTTACATACAATAAAGCACATTAAGAAATAAATGTGAAACATAATTAGAAAATATTACCATAGTAAATCATTAACTGGCAAAAAGTCGTGTTGTACCATTCTACAATTTTGAAAATAGAGGATACCTTGAGGAAACTAAGGTCCAGAGATGTTAGCTAATTTATTAAAGGTCTCAAACTGTTAAGTGTCAGGCTAGAATTAGAGCCTAACTCTGCCTTCTAGCCCACCGGGCTCCATAATCCCAATTACTTGCTATTCTTTAGAAATGGGTTTCTGTTCCTCAGTTAGTCACCAGGTGTATGGGCTTGCTCATGTAAGCACAAGAGCATATGAACACAGCAAAGGATTTAGATGCTGAATGTGAAACAGAAAATAACTTTTGAAAATGCATGCAACAACAAAACTGCCATGTTAAAGGTCTCTGGTTTGCGACAGACTACTAAAATTGGCAGTGCAAACCCACCCACAGAAGTGCTGTGGAAGAAAGACCTAGCAATTTGCTTTCTTAAAGATTAGAGCCAAGACAACCCTACAAAGCAGTTTTACTCTGCAAACATATGCAGTCGCTATGAATTGGAATCAACTCTCCGGTAACTGGTTTTTATTGGAAAGCGAAACTCCGCAGAGCTTCTGAAGACGCCAGAGTCATTTGAGCTTTGGCTGAAATGTGCCCATTGGTTGATTCAATGTGATAATAAGGGACGGGGGCCTGATGACAGGCTATGATGTATTGGCTGTTGTTTTGCACTTTGATGTTCCTCGGAATTTGTCAAAGCTGCCCTTCAGCACTCCCTGAAGTGCCGTGGCGTCATGTGTCCCACTCTGGGTCTGCAGGAACAAATGGCAGAGGCATGGCTGCCACTCGAGCGAAGGTCAACGCCAGGTCAGAAAGTGGCCGACCTTTCCCAAGGACAGCTGGCACAGCGGCTCCCCAGCTTACCGCCTCCCACCTTGGGGATTCTGTCTCTGGGGATAAAAAGCTTTGCTATCTTTAAGTTGAAGGGGACTGCAGATCCCTCCTGTTACAGATTAGTCACGGGGCTTTCTCCACCAAGAAAGGCATCCTTTTCCACACCCTCGGTCGCGAGGATTGAGTGGCAGGCCAGGAGGGCCGCCAGAGGGCTCCAGGGAAGGATGGGGCCCCCGCCAGCTGCGTTTGCTGCCTCCAGGGGACACCCCCTCTCGGGTGGGGCCGTCAGCAGCACCCCGAGTTGGGAACCGCATCCACCACCCCATTTGGCAGCTTGTTCACAATGATGGCAGCAACAGTCTGGGGGAGGCTTGCTAATGTTCAGGATCCAGGGACCAGATGAGTCACCACCAGTGTGTGGGCCAGCTGGAGAGGGTTACCTGTTTCCCAAGGCTGGTCTGGGTAGTACAAGGATTGTAGAACCTTGCTGACACCCAGCATTAGGATCTGTGGCATCTTAGGAGCAGCTGATCTCTCAGAGAGTCTACCTTGCCCTGGAAGTGAGCAATGGTACCCTAACCTTGGGAGCACCAGGGGTAAGGCAGGGAAATATCTGCCCAGAAAATTCCATCATGCTATTGGGTTACCTCATGTTGGCTTCTTGATGGGACTGGACCTATCAAAGAGGGTCTCAGTAGGTCCCTGTTACTGTGGCAATGAAACCATTGTTCGAATCCTCAAAGAATACGAATGGCATCTCCTCTAGTGAGAAAGCAGATCTTGAGAGAATCAAGAGTCATGGACTGTCACAATTGTAAAAGTAGAAGTTTTGTAACAAAAACAGGGGAGTAGCTAATCTTACAGTCCAGAAACAGAGGCCCCTAGGACCATCAAGGAAGAGAGCACAAGCGGAATGCAGGACCTTGTCCAGAGAAGCTGTGACACCAGAGATGGAGGTAGACATGGGGACATGGAGAGAGGGAGCAGCTGAGGACTCTAGATTCATGGGAAGAGAGGGGCTGAGAGCTGGTGGCCAGGAGACAGACTTGTAGAATGTGCCTTTTGGTGGTGTAAATTATTATATATGCCTGAGTGTTTAAAAAAAAAAAGAGCTAAAATGAATAGAGAGAAATAATGTTAGCTGATGGTACATGGAAGAGATTATAATCATTGTAATGAAACACAGTATATGATTTCTTGAGGTATAAATGATGATCTGCCCTGTAAACTTTCACTCAATTCACAATAAAAACTTTTTAAAAAGAGAGAGAGAGAAAGTCATGGAATCTTTCATTTTATTTGTAGCTCTTTAAGCCTTAGTTTCCAGATCTGAAAATGGGATTTTTAATAACCTAGCCTAGGAGCTCTGGTAGCGTAGTGGTTACAAATCGGGCTGCGAAGCACAAGGTCAGCAGTTCTAAACTACCAGCTGTTCCGTGGGAGAAAGATGAGGCTTTCTGCTCCCATAAAGATTTATAGCCTCAGAAACCCTGTAAAAGGTCACTATGAGTCAAAACCGACTCCACAGGTCATAACCACCACCACCACCAAGGAGTTGTTTTAAGAGCTTTATGGAATCCTGTATACTAAAATGTTTAGGCACATTGTCTGACACATAGTAGGTGCTCTATAAATGTTCATTCATATCCTCCCTTCCTTCCCTGTTGGACCCAATGCCACATCTTCTAAATGTTCAAAGTAAATTGAGCACCATTGTGCAACAACTAAAGATGATATGATATTGTCAAGATGGCAAAGCTAGGAACTTGATGCGGTCCTAACAAGGCCAGAGTGCTGTCCAGTCTGTTGTAGAAACTTCATATTCCAATCCTCCAAGCATGGGAGAAAATTATACTGGCCCGGTATGGAGGGCTTATGGCTGCTGAGGGTGGATCAGTATAATTTGTAGAAGGAAAGAGATGGAAAATATGAGCTTTGAACAGTTCAAACTCTGCACATAGACATAGGGGTGCAAGAACACAACCTCAGCCTGAAGAAGTCGGAGCAAGCAGAAAGGGCCATTTTTTATTTTGTAAACCAACTATTTCTGACAAGAAAGTGACCTGAATGGTCACTTGAGATTAACTACTGAGGAATCATTTCAGAAAGGGGTCATAGACATCGAGACAGTTTGGCTCCTTGTGATTAGAAGGTGACGTCAACCATGCAGATAAATTCCAAACAATCTATCACCCCTCAAACAAAGTTTTACTGACTTGTAAAATGAGCTCTTTCCATATGGATATCTTCTGGGGGCTCTCCAAGGCATCTTGGAAAATGACAGCAAGAGTTTATCTTTCCAATTCTTTCTCATTCACTGAGAGTCTAATTTCTTTTAGACTTTGTCTATTTTCTTCTAGTTTATGAATTGTTAATTGGAAGATCTTGATCCAGTACTCAGAGTCCCTGGGTGGTGTAAATGGTTAATCGTTTGGCTACTAACCACCGAGACTGGTGGTTCAAACCTACCTAGATATGCCTCAGGAAAGAAATCTGTTTCCAATAGGTCACCAGCCACGAAAGGCCCATGGAATATACTTCTACTCTGTGATACATGAAGTCACCATGTGTTGGAATCAACTTGATGAGAGTGAGATTTTTGGGGGGTGTCATGTGTTAATGTTGAATGCAGTACAGAATAGCTTAGAAAAATTACCAAACTCTAGATTCTAATTAAAATGTACTCCAGAGTTGGATAATGACTATGACATTGAAATTCTTATAGTTTGTCTCTCTGAGTTTCTCACTAAATCAACTCAACAATCACTGATCACAACAACTTGTGGGAACAGTGGTAGAATTCTCCTCCTCCACTTGGGAGACTCGGGTTGGCTTCTCAGCTACTGCATCTGTCAGTGGTGGCTTGCATGGCATGTTGCTGCGATATTAAATAGGTTTCAGAGGAGCTTATAGGCTAAGATGGACTGGTAAGAAAAGCTTGACAATGTACTTCCAAAAAACGCAGCCAGTGAAGACCCTGTGGATCACAGCAGCCCCATCCCATTGTAAACGGGGGCACCATGACTGTTGGGCAGTTTGGTGGCAGCTCATAACAACAGATGGGTACTTTTGTAGCCATTCTACAGATCAACAAACTGAGGTAAAAACAGTATATAAAATTTATTGAAATATATTCAACAAAGCAACTTCTTAATCCATCCTAAAGGCCATGTTGTCATGTTCCCAGACCTCCTGGCCATAATTATGCAAGAAAATTAAACGAGCTTCAAGAAGCAAACAAGAGGCAAAAAAGCCTGCCACTGAGCCAATTCTGAGTCATGGAGACCCCATAGGACAGAGGAGAATGCCCCCACAGAGTTTCTACGGCTATAAATCTTTACAGAAGCAGACTGCTACATCTTTGTGAAGCAGCTGATGGGTTCCAACCACCCACCTTTTGATTAGAAGCCCAGTGCTTTAACCACTACGTCATCAAAGTGCCTCAAGAAGAAGACCCAAACCCAAACAATCCATTGTCTTTGAGTCGATTCTACCTCACAGCCACCCTATAGGTCAGAGTAGAACAGACCCACAAGGTTTCCAAGGCTGTAAAGCTTCATAAAACCATATTGCATCTCACTCCTTCCGTGCTACTGGTGAGTTTGAACTGCTATTCTTTTAGTTAACAGTCAAATGCTTAGCCACTGTGCCACCAGAGTGCCTTAAGAAAGGGCAGAAGGGTGTAAATAAATAAAACAAGAGTTCCCTTGGTCTACTGAGCTTGGATTACAGGACTCATTAAGAGAAAAGAGGATTTCCATAGAGTGGGAGAGAACAAATTAAAGCCAAGTAAACATTTGCCACCAGCCAAGATCATGTAAGAGAAAGCAATCTACTTTTCCAAAGCGCCTTTGAAAATGTACAATATCGTCTTGATGCTGACAACAGAGCCATAGTGCATTCTTACAGCCATTTCCAGACAAGGAAATCAAAGTTTGCTCAATCTCATACAGCTAATAGGCAGTAAAACCAGACCACCCAGCAACCCAGTTTTTTGTTGTTGTTGTTTTTCTGAATTTTCACCCTACATTTCAGCAATTCATACCTAGTTGTGTTAACTAGAACTTCTATTATTATTGAACACCACAGGAAATAGTTATTGAAAGGGACCTGACCACACACTAAAATAGTTAGGAATATTTTTAAGGAAATATTCACTTGACATCTTCCCAGATAAGAATTCAGTGACAGAGAGATTCCATGATGCAAAGCCCCTCCTCAGGGCCAGGAGGGGTTTAGAAGTGTTTACCTGCACTGTGAACTCCTGAAGACTGGCTTTATTCTAGGCAGGAGTCTTACGTTCGCTTTAATGTGGGTTTCTGGTGGTCCCTGAGAGTTTGGTCTCAAGAGAGACCCTGAACCCTTCTAGAAACTCCTGGGTTGTTTCAGGCTTTCACTGAGCCTGGGATATGGTCCAAGATGGTATAAACTTGAAGCTCACATTCTCCCAGGGTTGTTCTCTGTCCTGTTCTGCACTCACAGAGTTGGGCCTCAGGAGGTGAAGTAAGGACAAGACAATGTCCCCCAGGTGTCAACTCCAGCCTCGGCTCAGAACTCGGGAGCTCAGGCCACAGCAAAATGGCTTGCATGCCCTGGCCAACACAGTCATCAGCAAAGAAGATCACACCCCAGGCTCAAAAGGCGGAAAACCAGTAGGCAAGGAAACCGTGTTGTCATCCAAGGACAATAAAGTTTATGTATTCCCAGATGTGGGTCCTCCCACTTAATCAAAGCAGAGGCCCATTCCAATGAAAAGAGCTTTTCTCCAGCAAAATGGGGAGGCAGCTTCTTCAGGGCTAAATTTAGACTTCACCCACAGGGGAAGGGCTCCAGTTTTTCAGGACTGTCGGCGGGCCCGAACAAGCAAATGGTTCAGTGTCCCAGCTGGCTACAGCCAGCCCCAAGACAGAGCCAACAGAAGTCTGAAATGTTCCTAGCCCAGCAGTGTGGGCTGGGCCATCCCTGGGGCTAGACTCTGCCTCAGGCTTGGTCACAGCTTGTTGGGTGTGCAGCTAAGGTCATTCTGCTGTGTGTCAGCTCAATTCACTTCCTCCACCAAAGAGCAGCAACTCAACAGCTACCCACAATTCCACAGGACAGGGCTCAAAGTGACAGAGGGTACAACGGATTAGATGGCCAAGCCTCTGCCCTCTAGAGCATCTTAAACGGATCTTGGGGATCTAACATTGAAAGGGTTGTTGTTGTTAAAGCTGTTGAGTTGGTTCTGACTAATAGCAACCCTGTCTAGGGTTTCTAAGGAGCAGTTTGTGGGTTTGAACTGCTGACCTTATGGTTCACAGTCCAGTGCTGATGCGTGCCAAAGTGAACAAATAATCATATGAAATAGTGTGGTTCCTGAGACTTCAATGGAAGAGTTGGGGTTTTGGAGAGTTGGGGAGATTGGGCAGGGCCCCATTCCTATACAAAGTTGTTAATCTCCTCTGCTTAAATCAGCTTTTTATTTAAGTGGTCCGTAGGAGCCCTGGTGTGGCGCTGTGGGTTAATGCGTCAGACTGCAAACTCGGTTTGAACCACAAGGTCAGCAGTTCAAGCTCACCAGTTGCTCCTCGGAAACCCTATACAGGGTTGCTATGGGTTGGAACTTACTCAACTGCACTTAATAACAACAAAACAACAAATCATAGCAGATATTGAGAGGCAGACCCTGAGCAGGGTAGTTTATGATTCATCATGGCCCTTCATTTTGTGATGTATTGTAAATCCAGTAGCCTATGATTATGGACCCATATCGAAATGAGATGCTAAGGAGTAAGGATTAAGGTGGAGCTATGTAGTGCTGTGGTTTAATGCGCCATACTGCAAAGCTGTTTGAACTGCAAGGTCAGCGGTTCAAGCTCACCAACTGCTCCTCGGAAACCTTTTACAGGGTTGCTATGGGTTGGAATCAACTTGACAGCACTTAACTACAACAACATATGGCACTGTGGGTTAATGCACTGGACTGCAAAGTAGGTTTGAACCACAAGGTCGGTGGTTCAAGTTCACCAGCTGCTCATCGGAGACCCTATATAGGGCCGCTATGGGTCGGAACCAACTGGACGGCACTTAGCAACAACACCAAGGAATACATTTTAGAATGGAATTAAGGATTAAGGATACTCCCACCTTAGTAGAGGGTATAGCTTTAACTTAAGTCGTCACCCTTAATTTCCCTTGGAAGTATGAGCTGACTCCAATTTATAAGACTGTTTTGGACAAGCTCCCTCTCTTGCTCTCGATCTTGCATCTGGCTCATTAAGTCTGGCCTTTCATGGGACTTTCCGTCCACCACCTGACCTGATTCACCAGTTCCTGCTGCCTCATGCATCAACAACCTGTCATCTGACCTGCCTATTTGGGTTCCTCAGCTCCTGAGACTGTGTGGATGAGAAGATTCGTTCCAGCTGATCTCTGAAGTAGGCATTTGGGACTCGCCAGCCTACACAACTGTATGAGCCATTTCCTTTGACAATTGTGAGTTTTGTGAGATGTTGCAGTATGTTGTTGTGATGTTGCAGAACCCTGGGAGTTGAGGAAGAGAAAGAATGGTGATCGATATCAAGGATTATGGAGAGGTATAACATGTTGAAAAAGCTGAACAGTCGGGTTATCTTTAACCTCTAACTCATAGGGACCAGCCTTATGCTGGTCTTTTTCAAAAAGAAATTATTCATGCACCCTGCATTACAGATAATTTAATGTGGTCCCTACTAAGAAAGCCAAACAACCCTATTCATTTCTCTTCTTGACCAAGTAACAGGGATATTGGAAGAAGATGGCATTTGTCCTACACTGAAGGTCTGACTTCTGGTTCTTAAACCTTGGGAATCTATGCCAACACACACAGCAGACCAAAACCAAAACTAAAGCCATTCATTTAGTTCATTCTAACTCCTATCAACTCTATGCAGGGTTTCAGAGGCTATAAATCTTTATGAGATCAGAAAGTCTCTTCTTTCTTCCCAGGATCAGCTAGTGGATTCAAACAGCTGACCCTGTGGTTAGCAGCCCAACGCATAACCCACAATGCCACCAGGGTCCCTAGAGTGGTCCCCATTACAAACTCATTACTGTCAAATGTAGTCACAGTGTACACTAGGCAGGGGTGGGGAAGTTTGGAGAGCAAGTAATAACAGTCAAAACTGGCTGTGCCCTCCCTAATTCTTGTAGGTGAACTAGGGTTTGCCCAGGAAGTGGAACAAGATGAAAAATTCAGCCCTGAAACTTTTCCATGAAACATGCCAATATCATCTCTTCAGAAGCTTCTCACAAACAGATAGTCACCATCCCACTGTGCTCACACGGCCCTCAGTCCTTGACTCTTTCATTCTATGCATTCCTACGTGTGGTAATTAATGGTTTATGGTAGTCTCTCTTATAGAGTAGGACCCTCTCAAAGGATAGGCCTTTATCTTATTTAATTTTGAGCTCTGGTAGCGTAGTGGTTACAAATCAGGCTACGAACCGCAAGGTCAGCAGTTCGAAACTACCAGCTTTCTGCTCCCGTCAAGATTAACAGCCTCAGAACCCTGTATAGGGTCGCTATGAGTCGGAACCAACTCCACGGCACATAACCACCACCACCAGTGACTTCATATAAGGAATGGGATACTTGTCAGCAGTAAAAAGGAACAAACTATTGATATATGTAACAACTTGGATGGATTTTAACAACATGACGTTGAGTGAAAAAAAAAAAAAGCTGATCTCCAAAAGTATGGTTCAATTTACAGAATACTCACTATATGTAAGGAGTTCTGGGAGCATAGCGTTTACGAGTTGGGCTGCTAACCTCAAAGTGAGCAGTTCGAAACTCCCAGCTGTTCCGTGGGAGAAGATGAGGCTTTCTGCTCCCATAAAGATTTACAGCCTCAGAAACTCTATTCAGAGTCGCTGTGAGTCGGAACTGATTCCATGCACATAACCACCATATTTTTGTTGTTGTTAAGTGCAGTCAAGTTGGTTGCGACCCACAACGATCCTGTATATGGTTTCCAAGGAGCGGCTGATGAGCTTGAACTACTGACCTTGCAGTTCAAACCAACCTTGCAGTCCAGTGCATAAGCCCACAGCGCCACAGCAAGACTCCATAATACTATATGTTGTTGTTGTTGTTGTGAAGTGCCATCGAATCGATTTTGACCCATAACGACCCTGTATAGGGTTTCCAAGGAGCAGCTGGTGAACTTGAACCACTGACTTTGCAGTTCAAACGACTTTGCAGTCTGATGCATTAGCCCACAGCACCACACCAGGACTTCATAAGAGATGACAAAATTATAGAGCTGGGAGCCGGTTAAACAGTTGTCAGTGGCTGAGGAAGGGAAGGAGGATGTGACTATAAAGGGAACACAAGGGAGTTTTTTGTGGTGCTAGAACAGCTCTGTATCCTAATGAAAGGCTGGTCATATGAATTTATACACGTGATAAAATAGCATAGACGTATACACAGGAGATACACAAAAACAATGAGTGAAAGTATGAGTTAAGAGCTGGAGTCTAGATGATGGTTTTGAGTCAACCAATTTCTGTCCTTCATTATGCACTATAATTATATAAGAGAGCATCTTGGACAGAAAATGAGTGCTAGGGAGGCAGGATCTGCCTGCACTGTTTTTATGATTTATTATAAGTCTATAGGAGTCCTAAGGAGCTCTGGTAGCGTAGTGGTTACAAATTGGGCTGCTAATCTCATGGTCAGCAGTTCCGCTCCAGAAAGATGAGGCTTTCTGCTCCCATAAAGATTTACAGCTTCAGAAACCCTATGCAGGGTCGATATGAGTTGGAACTAACTCCATGGTATACAACAACAATAACAACAGAAGTCTTGGTGGGGTGTTACATGCACTGGACTGCAAGGTCGGTTCAAACCATGAAGTTGGATGTTCAAGCTCACCAACCATTCCTTAGAAACCCTATACAGGGTCACTATGGGTTGGAACCACCTCAAGGGCAATTAACAGCAACAACAATGAGTCTATAATGAATTCAACATTAAAAGTAGAAGAAGATATCCTTGGGACTGCCAACTGGCCCACCACTTACTTAAAGAGGGGCTTCCTGGGGCCCTGGAGCCCTGGGGTTTGGAGGCATTGTACAGTGTGCAAAAAATCACCATGTGAGTAGGAGCAGTTACTTTACTGTTGTACGAAATACAGAAGGGAGAAATCAGGACCCAAAGAGAACAGCGTTTTCAGCTTGAACAGAAAATTCTGCATGGGAAACTCAGTCAACACAAGAGCTACCAGGAGAGAAGAGGGAATGTGGACAGGGACTTTCGACTGTGCTCCTCCTCTGTGGTCTTTTGGGCCTTGGGCAGCAGCAGTTCAGTATTGACAACCCCAAGGGGCCCTGGAGTGCGAACACTCAAGGCAGCTAGACTGTGGTGTTGGTTCAGGTGGCCACCACTCTCAGAGCTGAGACCACAGCAGGAAGAGCCTGCAGAAGGGTTCTTTGGGGGGCAGTTGGGGACGCATGTGGGTGGGGACTGGCGCTGCTGCTAAGTTTGCTGACTTCTTGATGGGAATTCAGTCAACTCTGAAAAATAAGAAGACAATGGAGGGATTGGATTAGATGACTCTCAGCCCTAATTCACTGCATTTCCATGAGTCACCTAAATCCACCTGGTCATGATGGCTCAGCACACTCAGTTGTGCTCTTTGCTCTCAGCTTCTGGACAGCCAAAGTGAAATCACCTACTTTTTGTGCCAAGTATTTGACATTCATCAGAGACAGTTTGTATTATTGACTACACTTTTGAGTTTCTTGTCCCACAACTAAATTATAAGTTTTCCCAAAACCAGAAATGGTTATTATTTGTAACTTTACCTTCAGTATCTTTTATTTGGTTGGCATAATTGCAGAGTGAAGTTGAACAGAACTCACTGATCAGAATACCAAAAGGACTCAATTCAAAATGTTGATAGATTTGGTGACTTGACTACATAAAAATTTAAGTTTTGCAGTATAAAAGTACCATGAAGTCAAAAGATTAATAACAAGCTAGGCAAAATATTTGTAAACCATATGGGAGATAAAGATAATAGAGAAGCAATTTACCAAACAAAAGCTGCAAATGATCAATATATATCTGAAAAGATATTCAGCCTCATTATGGAGTTCTGGTGTGGCGCTGTACAATAAGCACTGAACTGCAAGGTCAGTTTGAATCATAAGGTTGGCAGTTCAAACTCACCTAGCCCCTCTTCGGAAACCCTATACAAGGTCACTATGAGGCAAGACCGATTCTAGCAGCATTTAACAACACTACCTTATTTTTACGCAAGTAATGTGCTACCATGCCCACCCTGAAGACATTTTCATAAGCACTGTGTTAGTTTTTTCTTTTTGCAACATGTTAAAAAATTAGAATAGCGTGCTTGAGAAAATACCCTGGGGGCGAGGGCACAGTTGGTTAAAAAAATAGATATAAATAGATATAGATATAGATATAGATAGATATAGATATAGATGATATAGATATAGAGATAGAGATAGAGATAGAGATAGAGATAGATATAGATATAGATAGATACGTTGTTGCTAACTGCCGTAGAGTTGGGATCTGACTCATAGTGACCCTCTCTGTACAGGGTTTCCAAGGAGCAGCTGGTGAGTTGGAACTGTTGGCCTTAATGGCCC
>NW_006408524.1:17230028-17242575 GCF_000296735.1 Chrysochloris asiatica
ATATGGAGCTCTGGTAGCGTAGTGGTTACGAATCGGGCTGCGAACCTTAAGGTCAGCAGTTCAAAACTACCAGCGGTTCTGTGGGAGAAAGATGAGGCTGTCTGCTCCCGTAAAGATTAACAGCCTCGGAAACCCTGTGTAGGGTCGCTATGGGTCGGAACCAACTCCACGGCACTTAACAACAACAACAATATATATATAACACATTATTTGTGTAAACATACCAATACTCAAGAATTTAAAAATTAAAACTATGAGATATTGGTACTTTAAAAAAACTATTATTGATCAAATCAGCAGCACCTAAAGTGGATCAGAATGTATATGTTGGTAATGATGTGAAGAAATGATATCCGTTCTCATACCATGCTGATGAGATTGTAAAGGATGGTGCTGGAAATGGAGTAAAATTTAATTGTCGTTAAGTGCCATCAAATGAGTTCCGACCCTGTATAGGGTTTCCGAGGAGTGGCTGGTGAACTTGATCTGACAACTTTGCAGTTTAAACTAACTTTGTAGTCTAGCACATTAACCCACAACACCACACCAGGACTCCAAAATTTGGTAGTAGGTAGCATAAGTCTTAAAAATTAGTTCAATAGTTCCTCTCTTATGAATTTATCTTTAAAGCAATAATGATTAGGATACAAGGAGACATACACAAATATGATCATTACAGAAGTGCTGATAAGTATAAATTTAGAAACAAAACTAAGTGTTCATCAATAAAGGAATGGCTATACAACTCTCATTCTATTCAAGAGAATAACACATCATAGTTAAAATGAATGAACTAGAACAACATGACCCAGAGCTCCTTACTTTTCCTTAAAAAGAAATAGTCCAAAGCGTGTAAGTGTTGGGAAAGTAAAAAACAGGGCTATTGTTATTGCAGATAATAGAACTATTTAGCTTGAAACCACCAGAGAAACAACTGAAGAATCATTGAGCAGAAACATTCAATAATCTCTAGGAGTCCTGGTGTGGCACTGTGGGTTAATGAACCAGACTGCACAGCCATTTGAACTGCAAGGTCAGTGGTTCAAGCTCACCAGCTGCTTCTCGGAAACCCTATACAGGGTCACTACCAGTCGGAACCGACTCGATGGCACTACATAACAACAGCAAGGAGTCCTGGTGTGGCGCTGTGGGTTAAAGCACCAGACTGCAAAGCCATTTGAACTGCAAGGTCGGCAGTTCAAGCTCACCAGCTACTCCTTGGAAACCCTATACAGGGTCACTATGAGTTAGAATCGACTCAACAGCACTTAACAACAACAACAAAGGAGCTCTGGTAGTATAGAGTTTATGAATCGGGCTGTGAACCACAAGGTCAGCAGTTCAAAACTACCAGCTGTTCTGAGGGAGAAAGATGAGGCTTTCTGCTCCTGTAAAGATTTACAGCCTCGGAAACCCTGCACAGGGTCACTACGAGTCTGAACCGACTCCATGGCACATAACAACAACAATTATAAAATAAATAGATACATACTAACTGAAGTTGAGAGGAAAAATGATCAGTTTAAAATCCATTTGAAAATCCTTTTTGGGAGAGGTAAACAGCCATTCTGAGGAGTGCTTGGAAAACTAACCCTCAAGGCATACCAAGTGGTATAGAAGCAAACCCAGGAGATCAAAAAGCTTCCCTGCCTTCTAAATGAATGGTGGCTCCCCAAAAGATTCATCCACCCTAAACCTGAGAATATGACTTTATTTGGGAAAAAAATGTTGTAGACGTAATCAAATCAAAATTCTTGAGATGAGATCATCCTGAGTTAGCTTGGACCTAAATCTAATGGCAAATGTCCTTAGAAAAGTAAAGAAGGAGTGAAGAAATGACAGTGATGTGAAGACAGAGACAAAGATTGGAGTGATGAGTCTGTAAACCAAGGATTACTGGCAACCCCCAGAAACTAGGAGAGAGAGGCAAGGGATGGGGCATTGAATTGGAGGGTGGGGCAATGGAGCTTGAATGAGAGAGGAAGAGAAAGGAGGAATAAGAAATCCAATAATTTGACAAGAACCTAGAATCTGTGTAGAAATGAACACTGCTAAAATTATCCCCCAAGATCAGAATCATCTACAAATTTTCAAGGGCACGGGTAACTGTTGTTGTTGTTGTTGTTAAGTGCTGTCGAGTCGGTTCCATCCCATAGCGACCCTGTATAGGGTTTCTGAGGAGCAACTGGTGAGCTTGAACCACGGACCTTGCAGTTCAAATGGCTTTGCAGTCTGGCACATTAACCAACAGCGCCACACCTGTAGTAGACTGAATAATGGTACTTCAGAAGCTAGCCACATGCTAATCTCTGAAATTTACAGATGTTACCAGGATGTCCTGATGTGGCATTATAGAATCAGCACTATATTGATAACCACAAAGTCAGAAGTTCATACCTACCAGCTGCTTCTTAGACACCCTATACAGGGTCACTATGAGTCAAAATGGATTCAATAGCACTTAATAACAAAATAACCCTTAGATGGCAAAAGGAACTTTGCAAATGTGATTGACAATGGGTCTTGAGATGGGGGCAATTATCCTGGATTATCCACATGGGCCCAAGTACAATCACCTGCACTCTTACTAAATGGAGGCAGAAAGAGATTTGACGAGTGTAGAAGAGAGGACAATGTGACCACAGAAGCAGGGACTGGAATACTGCATGCTAGCAGCCACCAGAAACTGGAAGTGACAAGGAACAGGTTCACCCTTACAACCTCCAGAGGAAGTATGGACTTGCCAACACTTTGATTTTGGCCCAGGAATCCAGTCCTGGTGTGGCGAAAGGTAGGTTTGAACCGCAATGTCAATGTTTCAAACACCCCAGCTGCTCTTCAGAAACCCTATGCAGAGTTGCTATGAGTCAGAACCAATTCTACACCACTTAACAACAACAACAATCCTGACTGCAAGGAGTCCTGGTGCTGGGATGGGTAGAATTCAGCTGCTAACGAAAAGGTTGGCTCTAGAGCCCATGTAACCACCCTGAAGAAGACAAGATGTGGACGTCTGCTCCCATAAAAATGACAGCCTAGGAAACCCTGTGGGACAGTTCTTCTCTTTCATCTAGGGTCACTATGAGGCAGGGCTGACTCGATGGCATACAACAACAATAGTGACTCTAGACTTCTGGACCCCACAGTTATGAGAGAATATGACTTTATTTGGAAAAAAAAAAAATGTTGTAGATGTAATCAAATCAAAATTCTTGAGATGCCACCAAGTTTGTGGCAATTTGCTGCAGCAAATAATAATTAATATTCCATTTTGAGAAATTTTCTGTGCCATTCTGGTACCTCACGTCCCCCCTGCCACTGTTTCATGTTCATTTCAGCTTTAATTATAAAAATAAAATAGTGGAAATAGTCTAGAAAATATCAATAGTAGTTTAGCTAAATAATTTAGAATATTTCGTTAAATGGAGTACTATGCAATTATTTAAAATAAAATGGCAGAAGTAGGCTCATAACACAGTTATGTACCACTGTGGGTTAAGCACTGAGCTACTAAACACAAGGTCAGCAGTTCAAATCCACCAGCCAGTCTGAGGAAGAAAGATGAGGCTGTCTGCTCTCAAAAATATTTAGTCTCAGAAACACTACATAGTGTCAGTAGAGTCAAAATTGACTTGGTGACAGTGGGTTTGATTTTGGCTAGGTTAAATTAAAAACCAAAAACAACAACAACAAAAATCTCACAAGCTATATAATAGTATTTTACATATATTTTAATTTTTGACCCATTCAGAATTTAGGCAAGTATATGGCATGAAGAATAGACATAAATTTTTCTATTTCCACTTGGCTCCCAATTTCATGACTTGTTCCAATACCATTTATTGAGAAGTGGATGTTTCCTCCACCGACTTGGCTTATTTTAAGGTCTCATATATTCAGTTTATTTCTGGACCCTTCATTCTGTTTCATTGGTTTGTTGCTTATTCACCCATTATACCACAGCACAACAGACCAATAGACAGCCCGGTCCTAGACCAATCTCACACTCACTGCTACAGCTTAAGCCCACTAATGCTGCCACTGTGCCAGTCCATCTTGTTGGAGAGTCGTCTTCTTTTTGGTTGACTCTTGACTTTAACAATCATGATACCCTTCTCCAGGGACTAGTCCTTCTTTGATAACATGTTCAAAGTATGAGAGACAAAGTCTGGTCGTCCTGGCTTCTGAGGGGCATTCTGGCTGTACTTCTTTGAACTCAAATTTGTTTCTTCTTCTGGCAGTCCATAGCATTTTCAATATTCTTATCCACACCACAAATCAAATACACAGATTCTTCTCTGATTTTCCTTATTCACTGTCCAACTTTCACATGCGTATGAGGTTATTGAAAATACCATGGTTTGGGTCAGGTCCATGTTAGTCCTCAAACTGACATCTTTGCTCTTCAACACTTTAAAGAGGTCTTGTGCAGCAAATTTGCCCAAGTAATAAGTTGTTTGATATCTTGACTGCTGCTTCCATGAATATTGATGAATGATGTGAGCAAAATGAAGTCTTTGACAACTTCACTCTCTTCTCCACTTATCTTGACGTTATTTATTGGCCCATATGTGAGAATTTTTTTGTTTTCTTTACATTGAGGAGCAATCCATAAGGAAGGCTGTAGTCTTTGATCTTCATCAGTAAGTATTTTAATTTCTCTTCGCTTTCAGCAAGCGAAGTTTTATCATCTGCATATTACAGGTTGTTAATGAGTCTTTCTCCAATCTTGAGGTCATATTTTCCTTCATATAATCCAGCTTCTCAAAGTATTTACTCAACAAACAGATTGAATAAGTGCTGTGAAAGAATCTAACCCTAGCCCATACCTTTCTTGAATTTAAATCATTCAGTGTCCCCTTGTTTGGTTCAAATGACTGTCTTTTGGTCTATGTACAGGTTCCTCATGAGCACAATTAAGCGGTCTGGCATACTCATTCTCTGCAATGTTGTCCATAGCTTGTTATAATTCACACAAGTGAAAATCTTTGCATAGCCAATAAACCACAGGTAACTATCTTTCTGATATTCACTGCTTTCAGCCAAGACATATCTGATGTCAGCTATGTTACCTTATTTCTTCCATGTGCTTTGACATCTCTATGCTGGAAAGCAAATTTTGGTCTTTTTCTTCTTTCTTGTCTTCTTAATGACCTTTTGCTTTCTTCCTGTATAATGTTCTTGATGTCATCCCACAACTCTTCTGGTCTTTGGTCATTAGTGTCTAATTCATCAAATCTGCTCTCGAAATGATTTCTAAATCAGGTGGGAAATGGTCAAAGACCTATTTCGGCTCTTGTGGACTTGTTTTATTTCTATTCAGCATTAACCTGAACTTGCATATGAGCAGTTGGTGTGATTGTCTACCCCTGCCTTATTTTGACTGATGATATGGAGCTTTTCTACCATCTCTTTCCACATATAGAGTCGTTCTGATTTCTGTGTATTCCATCTGGTGCGGTTCACATATATGTTGTTGTTGTAAAGGACCGTGGAGTCGGTTCCGACTCATAGTGACCCTACACAGGGTTTCCGAGGCTACAGATCTTTTATGGAAGCAGAAAGCCTCATTTTTCTCCTGCAGAACAGCTGGTAGTTTCAAACTGCCAACCTTGAGGTTAGCAGCCCAATTTGTAACCACTACACTACCAGAGCCATCTTTTTATGTTGTTCAAAAAGGGTTTTGCAATGAGAAGTCATTGGTCTTGTAAAATTCTATCATGGGATCTCCAGCATTATATCTATCAGCAAGGTCATATTTTCCAACTACTGATCCTACCTCTTTGTTTCCAACTTTTGCATTCCAATCACCAGTAATTATATACATTAATTATAATAATATATCTTGATTGCATGTTTGATCAATTTCAGACTGAAGAAGTTGGTAGAATTCTTCAATTTCATCATCACTGGCTTTACCAACTGTTGCATAAATGTGAATAACAGTTGTATTATAATAGTTGTTCTTCCCTGTAGGCATGTGGATATTATCCTATCACAGACAGCATTGTACTTCAAGACAGAGCTTGAAATGCTCTTTTTGATGATGAATATAATACCCCTTCCTCTTCAACTAGTCATTCCCAGCGTAATAAGCCATATGATTGTCAGATTCAAAGTAACAATACTAGTTCATTTCAGCTTACTAATCTAGGATATCCATTTCATTTTTGACAACTTCCAGTTTTCCTAGATTCTTACTTCATACATTCCATGTTCTAATTATTAATGGATGTTTACAACTCTTTCTCCTCATTTTGAGTTGTGCCCCATCAGCAAATGAAGGTCCCTAAAGCTTTACTCTATTCACATCATCACTGCCAACTCTACTCTGGGGAGGCAGCTCTTCCCCAATCGTATTGTGAGTGCCTTCCAAACAGAGGGGCTCATTTTCCAGCACTATACCTGACAGTATTCTGGAGTTCTTCATAATGTTTCAATATTCAATATTTCAGTGCTGACAGTGTTCCACTGCTATTCATAATGTTTTCAGTGACTACATATTTGCAAGTAGTATGTCTCTCCTTCTTCTTAATCTGTCTTAATCTGGAAGTACAGCCAAAACCTGTCCACCATGGGTGATTTTGCTAGCATTAAAAATACCAGTGGCACAGCTTCCAGAATCACAGCAACACACAAGCCACCGCAGTACCACATACTGACAGGCAAGTGGTGACATCATTGCTGTTACTGGGGATTTAAGATGTATTTTAATATCTGACAGGGCTAACCTCTCCCATTGTCCTTCTGTCTCCCCATCGTCAAGATTTTGCCTGCCCTTCTTACTTTAGAATAGCTTCATCCAATTTTTAGAAAAGGTTTGTAGATTATTTTTATTGTTTTTATTATGTTATATTACAACTAGAGAAACTTGACATTTTTATAATGTTAAATCTTCCTATCCAAGAATATGCTATACCTCCTATTTTTTCAACGGTATGTGTATGTGCTTCAGAAGTGATTTCAAATTGTTTTCTTTTTCATATCATTTTTTTTATCCTTTATGAAGTTGATTTCTAAGTGGTTTATCTCTTTTGTTACTATAAATGATTAAACAGGAGACACTTTCTTCATGATACAGGTATAGGTTCCTTAACGGTCATTTAGGTAATGTTTACTGTACATACATCCATGGTCCCCAAGGTTTTTTTATTTTGTTTGTTTCATTAGGGTTTTTAAAAGGAAAGCAGCTTTCTTTTGGATTATTTACCCCTGCTGGTTTTAAAGATCCCAAAACCAGATTCTTGCAGCACTGGACCATGGGTGGGGTTCAGGTAGGTGAGGCAGAGGACATGGCTGTAAACACAGTCTCCCAGTCTGTGTCCGGTGGGCAAGGCCTAATCCTGCTGCTCGGGCAGACAGAACAGTGGGCAGAGCTGGGCACACTTCTTTCCTTTCCACTCCCTGCCTCTCGCTCCACTGCTGCCCCTACCGTCTCAGCTGTTGCCAGCCTCCATCCCTCCAGCCACCATCAGCAGTTCCAGCCACATCTGCAGCAGTGAGCATGAGAATAACCAGAAGCAAGATCCCAAAGGTTTTAATATGGTGTTCACACAATGTCCAAATCACATGACATCCAAGTCACATTGCACAGATGTATTGTGGATGGTCAGTAATACATACCTTGCTTTTAAAGTGATTGTTGTTCTATATGTTAAAACTATTGACTTCTCTTTACTAACTTTGACCCTGATATGTTACTAAATTTTCCAATTTTTGACTATTTTTCAGTTGATGTGGTTAGGTTTCACAGATACATGATAATGCTTTCTGTAAATGGTAATAGTTATATTTCCTCCTTTCCATTGTTTCTAAATATAAATTTCTTCTTTCATCTGGTTCCATCGATTTGTATAGATTGTGTTGTTGTTAAGTGCTATCAAGTCGATTCTGACCCATAGTGACTCTGTATAGGGTTTCCAAGGAGCAACTGGTGAGCTTGAACCACTGATCTTGCAGTTCAAATGACTTTGCAGTCTGATGCATTAGCTCACAGCACCACACCAGAAGTTCATATATAGTGGTGGTGGTGGTGGTGGTGGTGTTTATGTGCCATGGAGTCGGTTCTTACTCATAGCGACCCTGTACAGGGTTTCCGAGGCTGTAAATCTTTACGGGAGCAAAAAGCCTTATCTTTCTCCTGCAGAACAGCTGGTAGTTTCGAACTGCTGACCTTGCAGTTCACAGCCTGATTTGTAACCACTATGCTACCAGAGCTCCTTTTATAGATAATGGTAGTTATATAATATTACTAACTCTCATTGAAATGCTTTTATATCAAGTGCAATAGTATCTTTTGGACTTGAGATAGATATCAATGAAGCATGTGACTAGTATTAATTTACTGATGAAAATTACATATGGCTTTATCAAGAATGAACATAGGATATGTCAAGTAATGTTTCATTCAGCATTAATGAAAATACATTTTTCTCAGATCAGTATGATGAATTTTATTTGTAGATTTTTCTGATTTTGAGCTAATCTTGCATTCCTAAAAAAAAATACTTAGTTGGATATGATGTATATATATATATATATTCTTTTAATGTACTGTTGAATCTTGTTTGCCAATATTTTATTTAAAATTGTAGAATCAATTTCATAAGGCAGATAATTTTTTTGTGATCTTTTTTGAGTCTCATTATAATATACTTTATAAAACTAATTTAGAAGCTTTTCTCCTTTTTCTATATTCTATACTTTTCTGTGAACTCCTGGTGCGGTGCTGTAGAATCAGCACTGGACTGTGAACTACAAGGTCGGCAGTTGAAACCCACCAATTACTCCTTAGAAACCCTATGCAGGGTCTATATGAGTCGGAACCAACTCAATGACATTTAACAACAATATACTTTTGTAATAAGGGTGGTATAGTGCTGTCGGATGTGCACTGGACAGCTAAATAGAAGGTAAGTGGTTCAAACCCACCACCCATTCCTCAGAAACCCTATACAGGGTCACCATGAGTTGGAACCAACTCCAATGGCACACATCAGCATACTTTTCTCTCCTGTGAATTTTCTTGTTTGAAGATGTCGTAGGATTCCACTGTGATACCATCTGTGCCTGGTGCTTTGGTTCCCAAACCAAAAACCAAACCCACTGTTGCAGAGTTGACTCTGACTCATAGGAATCCTATATAAGAGTTCTGAGGCTGTACATTTTCATGAGAGCAGCAAGTTTCATCTTTGTCCCTCAGAACAACGGGTGGGTTTGAACTGTTGATCCTGAGGTTAGCAGTCCAGTGCTTATCCTACAGCACCACCAATGGTCTTTGGAATTAATTGTTGAGAACTTGTCTCTCATTCGTCTGTAGAAATTGATCACTTTTGAGTTTCTGTCTCTTCAAGGATGAGTTTTGGAAAGTTATATTGTCTTGGAAATGTTTCCATTTCATCCAGGTGTTCAAGTTTTTCCAATACATTTGAACAAAATGTACCTATTCCTCTAGTTTTTTCCTCATTACAGCACATGTTGCATAGAAAAATAGATCATTTCTTTGTTTAGTTTAAACTCAGTGTAGAAAAGGATAGCTTTTCCAACTATGACTTAACATCCAAATCAAAACAAACCTGTTTCAATCTAGTTGATCCAGAAGTCATATAAAAAAAAAAGAATTGATAAATTCTACCACATAAAATTAAAAACATTTGCATAGCCAAAAAACCCCCACCATAAATAAAGTCAAGTGTTTCACAGCAAACTGGGAAAATATTTTCAACTTTCATAACAAATAAAGGGCTAATATGCCTTCCATATGTATAAGACATTTTAGAAGAGCATTTATCAACAGACAGAAAAAATTAATAAGCCAATTGAAAAGCTAGCAAATGATATGCACATAGAGTTCTGAACATTTTTTTCATATGGTTCTCAAACATACACACAGATGCTCAACTCATTTCTTAAAAGAAATGCACATTTAAACAAAAAAATACCATGTCATTTTACATATATTGGCAAAATGTGAAAGTTTGGATAGATGCTATTTTGGGGACAGGCTGAAGAAAACAGCCCATCTCATACTGCAGCAGGTGGGTCTTAAAAAATCATATAATATCTGAAGAGGGAAATTTGAGAAAATCCATTGGTGGTGGTGGTGTGGTGGTGTGCCGTGGAGTCGGTTCTGACTCATAGCAACCCTGTACAGGGTTTCTGAAGCTGTAAATCTTTACAGGAGCAGAAAGCCTCATCTTTCTCCTGCGGAACAGGTGGTAGTTTCCAACTGCTGACTCTGAGATTTGCAGCCCGATTTGTAACCACTACATTACCAGAGCTCCTTGAAAAAATCCATTAAAATATAAAAATGCTTTGACCCAGACATCCCCTCAGCATGCTACACTTCTGTGAGAGACAAATGCAGCCTCTGAGTCCGTCCCTGCGTACAGAAGTTTCATGCACCCTCTCCAGATGAGGACGTTTATCTAGAGCAGCTAGCACAGGTGAGTTTCTTTCCTGGGTCTCGTATTATACTCAACAGACCCAGCCATCTGATGCCGACAGCAAGCCCTTCTATGTCTTCAAACAGTGGAAAACCACAAACCCACCACTAATTGCTTTAAAATGTGATTCAAATGTCCTCTACCCTTCTAGTTCAGACCATTCTGCTAATCTCATAACCCAGGGATGACGATTACCTTCCGATTTTGTAAATTTTGTAGACAACCTGCCCTTCATCTGGTGCCTTCCCTGGGAAGGTCTTTGGTCAAAAACGCCCACCATCCTTATGATAAAACAAACCAACAAACCAATTGGTCTTGAGTTGACTCTGAAACATGGCGATTCCATGTGTAACAGAGTACAACTGTGCTCCATGGAGTTTTCTTGTCATCTTTACATAAATATAGATCATCAGGCCTTTGTTTTCTGAGGCACCACTGAGTGGGTTGGAACTGCCAGTCTTTGAGTTAATATTCAAACTGTTCAACCAGGAGTCTTGATAATTCACTAACAACCTGTGCACACTTGTTTCTGTACCTTTTCATAATCTCACGCTCTGAGTAACAACAGTAAAAATACTGGAAATGGCAGTGGAATCATTTGAAAAAGGGAATGATAATGGTAACACAGCATGGTGAATGTAGAAGTGTCATGAATTATGCATGTAAAAATTGTCAAGTTGGCAAATGTTTGTTTTATGGTGGTCATTGGACTGCACATATCCAATTTAAGGGCCATCCTTCTTGCCGTTAATGCTGTGTAAACTTGAATTGAGTGAGCCAGCCCCTGTTTGAAACAATTCTTCATCACAGTCATCCACACATGCTCTACGTGCAGCTTTGAAATCATTGAAAAGACTTCAAGCCTTTCTTGTATGAAAGTAAGTTATGGTGGTGGTTATGTGCCGTGGAGTCAGTTCCAACTCATAGCCACCCTGAATAGAGTTTCCGAGGTTGTAAATCTTTATGGGAGAAGAAAGCCTCATCTTTCTCCTGTGAAACTGCTGGTAGTTTCCAACTGCTGACCCTGAGGTTAGCAGCCTGACTCGTAACCATATGCTACCAGAGCTCTGTAAGTAAGTCATAAGACTAAATAAAAGACCCTACATGGCACAATGGTTTAGCGCTTGATTGTGAACTGAAAGATGGGCAGTTTGAATCTACCAGCTGTGCCTTGGGAAAAAGATATGAAAGTTTCTTCCTATGAAGATTTGATTCCAACTCATAGCCACCCTGTATAGGGTTTCTGAAACTACAAATTTTTATAGGAGCAGAAAGCCTCATCTTTCTCTTGTGAAGCAGCTGGTGGGTTTGAACTGGAGACCTTGCAGTTAGTAATACAGTGCTTAACCTACAGCACCACCAGCACTCCTTCCTGTAAATACTGTTGTTGTTGTTAAGTGCCATCAACTCATACTGACCCTGATAGGGTTTCCAATGAACAACTGTGGGTCTGAACTGCTGACTTTGTGGGTAGAGTCCAATGCTTATCTCACAGTGCCACACCAGGACTCTGGGACAATTTTACTGTCTTTACAGGGTTGCTATGAGTTGTCATCGACTCTATGGCAGTAGGTTGGGTTGGGTTTGGGAAAGGCTAACTAAGAACTATTGTTATCTTTAAGTGCTGTTGAGTCAGTTCCAACTCATAGCGACCCTCTATATTGTTTCCAAGGAGCAGTTTGTGGGTTTGAACTGCCGACCTTGTGGTTTGCACTCCAGTGCTTATCCTACAGTGCCACACTAGAAGTCCTAAGAACCATAAGTGCCTCCAAATTCAACTTAAATACACACTTAGGAATGACTCATTGGTAACTGGGAAGTGCCTATACAAAGAAGCCTCAAAAAGTTTGTGGTAAAATGGAATTAAAAGATAATGTCTGCCAGGGAGCATGGAGGAAGGCAGAATCTCCAGTAGATACTACGCAATCTTTCTGGGCGGAGCCGATGAAAGGAAATACAGACGGGTAACTCGTGATACTATAGTGAATAATGCTTATCAGGACGGATTGTTAGGGTTGGAAATGCAAAGGTAGATGTTTTGTAACAAGGAAGGGAGTGATTAATTCTCCAGGCTAGGAGCAGAGGTCTCTGGGACCATCAAC
>NW_006408524.1:17242870-17244854 GCF_000296735.1 Chrysochloris asiatica
AAAAAAGAAACATCAGGTGGATGCCTAACTTCAGCTGGTGGGAGGCAAAAAAACATATGGGAGGGACTGTAAAATGGTCCAACTAGGTAGGGATCTCACACTCCACTCATGCTCTTCCTTTTTTTCTTTTCTTTTTTGAAGGTTTTATTGTGAATTGAGTGATAGTTTACATGGGAGAACATTGGTTTTGCACCCACCCTGTCATACATATTTCTTTCATTGTAATGATTACAATGCATCATCATTTAACAGTTAAAAAAAAAAAAGATAATGTCATTTTTCCATGAACTTTGTGAAGCTTCTTCATATATGTTTTTACCACAATAAGCAAAAACAGGGGGAAGGGATGGCAGGGAATGGAGTGACATGAACTTTTTACCAATAATGGCCACGATCCTAGTATAATATATTCAATTTCTCCCCCATTCCGCATTCTACTCCTTCAACCTCAAAACAATGCGGCTGTTCTGCTCTTGTTCTGTGTTGGAATACAAAAAATAATCAGATGTTGAGTCCTGAGCTGATGAGAAAAGCAGCCTTCAAAGGGTTAGCTGCATCCCCATCTCTTTCACCAAGTAGAGTAATTTTTGCTGACCTAGTGTGGAGTCCTCCAACACTATAACTCCAAAGCATCAATTCTTCTATGGTCTTCCTTATTCACTGTCCAGCTTTCGCATGCATATGAGGTTATTGAAAATATCATGGCTTGGATCAGGCACACCTTAGTCTTCAAGCTGACATCTTTAAAAAGTTCTTGTGCAGCAGATTTGCCTAATGCAATACATCGTTTGATAATATTGAAAGTGCCATGGGCTGCCAAAAGAACAACCAGATCTGTGTTTGAAGTGTAGCCAGAGTGCTCCTTGGAGGCCAGGATGGCCAAACTTCGTCTCTCATACTTCAGGCGTCTTGTCAGGAGGGACCAGTCGCTGGAGAAGGATATCATGTTTGGTAGGGTGGAGGGTCAAAGAAAAAGAGGAAGACCCCCAGCAAGATGGAATGGCAAAGTGGCAGCATCAATGGGCTCAAGAGTGAGGTTGGCCCAGGATCAGGCAGTGTTTCATTCTGCTGTGCATAAGGTCGCTATAAGTCGGTACTGACTCAATAGCACCTAACAACAACAGTGTGGAGTCCTGGTAGCGTAGTGGTTACAAATCGGGCTGCTAATCTCACAGTCAGCAGTTCGAAACTACCAGCTGTTCCGCAGAAGAAAGATGAGTCTTTCTATTCCTATAAAGATTTATAGCCTCAGAAACCCTGTACAGGGTCACTATGAATTGGTGCCGACTCCATGGCACATCACCACCACCACCATCCCTGTCCTGGAGTCCTGGTGTGAGTGGTGCTGCGGGTTAATGTGCTGGACTGCAAGGACAGTTTTAACTGCGAGGTCATCAGTTCAAGATCACCAGTCGCTTCTCGGAAACCCTATACACAGTCCCTAAGGTTCAGAACCAACTTGACAGCACTTAACAACATGTATTTTATGGGTTGGACCAAATTCAGTATACCTACAGTCAACAGAAAAGTCAGAAGGAAAATAGAATTTAACAAAGCATCAAATTTTGTTTTAAAGGAGTCCACAGAAGAAACAATGATTTGGCCAAGTGTTCACTTTGTTGTGGGACTGTTGTGTACAGCTATCTCTCGGGGTATAATGCTGTGGCCATGGTTTCTCCCAAGCACCCTGTCTGGTTTAATTAGTTACAAAGTGGTTCTCAAGCTGAAGAAATCTGCAACTGTGTTGTGTTTCAGGGGAATGAACACATATGTTATGGAAGTGAAGTCTGGCACCAGTTTATTCTGGTGGTATCACGAGTGATTGGCCAAAATGGAGTCTATGCGAAAGGAAGCTCTAAATGGTAACAGCAGCAGTTTACAAAAATAATCCCCTGACCATTCCATCTGCCTCGGATTAAGCATGTTAAATGGTTCAGTTCAGTTCAAGTTAGCATTTCAAATATATGTTGTTGTTGTTATGTGC
>NW_006408524.1:17247154-17252227 GCF_000296735.1 Chrysochloris asiatica
TTTCACTTATGCCCAATTGTTCCCCCAGCTGCCCCGTTTTTCAGACAGCACACTCTTATCTAACTATGTCTTTTCCCCCTGAGAACATTTACACTAAAAACACATAATCTGAAAGAAAAACTTAGATTGTCCATTAGAGAAGAGTAAACCTGCTTTGGAAAGGAAAGGGAAAATAATATTTTCAGAATAAAAATCCTCCAATCAGTAAAGGGAGCTTTATAGTTTAGCCTTAGGAAAGCCAGCCAGAGGTTCGATCGCCATGGGAGCATTAGAGTGTCTTGGGGAACCCGGGTTTAGCAGATTAATTTATTCACTGTCCTGGATATGGGTGCTGGAACTAAATCAGTTATCTAGTGATATGATAAAAGCACCAGTCCTCATGTAAAAGCATTTTTTAATCATATAATGAGAAATCTAAGAAAGTGATATCAGATAAATGGCTAGTAAAAAGTATCAACATATTTTGAGTACTTACTAAGCTAAATACTTCACATACTATCTTTAAAACCATCCTCTGAGGTAGGTATCTTATTACTGCCACTACTTAACAGATGTAGGAACTGAAGCACAGAGTGGTTAAGTAACTAGCCCAAGGTCACACAGCCAGTAAGTACAGGATGCCTGTTTTGGGATCGAGGCAGTCTGCCTTCAATCCATGCTCTACCTTATTTTATGTACCAGAAACAAGCAATAGAGAGTTCAAACAGGAATGTGGAGCAGTTTCCCAGAGTAAATCCTTGAGCAAAGAGGGACTGATCCTACTCAACTACAGACCTCAGAGCTCCTTCACTTCCCCACTTCATCCACTCACGTAGCGAGCACACAGCCCCCTCTGTTTTGAAATAAAGAGGCCTTCCAGACACACCTCTGCCCTTCCAATGATTTCAGTGGCTGCCTAGACTGGAATGCCCCTCTCCTCACTGGGATGACTTGGAGCAGCCCACCTCCAAAAGAGGTGGACTACTTCCCTGTATCAGGCTGAAGGATGACTTTGCAAGTTGTCAAATGCAATCCTTGTAAGTGAGCATGTCTAAGGGATCAAGTGACTCAGATGCTTTGTTGTCCCTGTAGGGTCATGTGACCCATGGATTCCAGGATATCTAAATCAGGAAGTAGGAGATGGAGCAGAAAGTAAAGGAACAAGGTGAGAACTCCTGCCATGTGCTCTAAGTCCCTGGGCAGATAATATGTTTAGCTACTAGCAGAAAGGTTGACAGTTCTCATCTACCCAGAGCGCCTTGGAGGAAAGGTCTGGCAATCTGCTTTTCAAAAACCCACTGGAGCATAATTCTACACATGGGTCAATTCCATGAGTCAGAGTTGACTTGGCAACAGCTGGTTTACCATGTACTCACACAGTGCTGACCCTGATAAGCATTTTTCTCAAGTAACATGTAAAATCTGTGTTGACAAATGATGAAACTAAAGCTCAGAGACTCCAAGCTAGATTTTGAACTAGGTTCTAACTCCAGGGTCTATGTTCACTCAGGCAGCCTCAGAGACCACTTTGCACAAACCTGCCCAAAATGTCTTCTTTGGATGAGGCACTGTAGGATAAGCACTGAACTACTAACAACAAGGTCAGTGGTTCAAACCCACCAGCCATTCCTCAGAAACCCTAGGCAGTGTCACTATGAGTCAGAACCAATTCAGTGGCACTTAACTACAACAACAAACTAGAAATTTGTTATACTATTGATAAAAACTCAACACCATGAATGACTCCTTCCTAAGGGGTAGGCAGCCCTGATGCCGGGGGATGGGGACACGTCTCACTGAGCACACTCTCAGTGCCAGGCCCCATGTGGATTCACAGCTTTAACGCCTTTCACGGAATCCTCTCTGCATGGGCAGATGCACATCCAGGCTTCAGTTAGCACTGGGCGTGAGCTCATGCCACTCTGTCTTCAGGCTGAACAAGACTGTGGAGAGTTTCCAGCACTCAAGGTAACGGGAAATGTTGAGCAAAGTAGGTGAAAAGCCTTGTCAAATATTTCCATTTACCTACTTTGTCTGTCTGAATAAGTGTCATTAATTCAAACCATTTCAAAATGGGGTTTGATGATGTGTGAGAGCGGAAGCCCCTGAGCACCAGGTCTCACACACCACATCCTTGCTGACTCTATCTCTTGTTTGCAGCGATCAATTTAACCCCAGTAAAAGTGCTGTGCATACTGCAGCTAAACTGACCACTAATGGGTATGTGTCTGTGTGCATGGTGCGCTGCAAGTAGGTGAGGGGCGGCTGGAAGCAGCATCTGAAAGTTGCTCTTCCCTGATACCTTTCCAAGGGTCTGGCTTCCTTTCCTCACCCCAGCTACCTCTCTCTGTGTCTGTCTGTCTGTCTCTAGCACCCCCACTCACACACTGCAAGCCCCGCCTGCCCCAAGGGACATTTCAAAGAAAGAAAAAAGGCAAATGATCATCATCTCTCTGGGAAACACCCGCCAACCAAGCACTCCTTGCTGTTAATGGTTTTCTTACAAGCAGCAGAATTCTTGCTGAAAGAATAGCTACCTCAGTCATAGTGCAAACTCTGCAGCCAGGAGCAAAACCTGTCCCTTCCCAACAGCAAGAGCAAATTCTGAGCACACAGTAATGTACATCTTTTATATTTGGGTTGATAACATGCCATGGACTGACAGCATTTTCCATTTCCTCCTTGTCCTTTCCCGTGATTTCAAAGGACTTTATTAAATCTATCAAAGTCAGAATATGAATTTTTACAGCAAAATTAGGTGACTTATTTTTCTAGAAAATAAGAAACTCCCTACCTTCAAGTTGATTCCAACTTATAAGACCCTGTATAGGACCTTAGGACTTTCAAAACTGCACATCTTATAGAAACAGCCAACCTCATCTTTCTCCCTCAAAGTGGCTGGTGGGTTTGAACTGCCTACCTTGCAGTTAGCAGCCCAATGCTTATCATACAGCAAAACAGATATGCATGGGCATATGAGTCCTGCTCCTCTTCAAGGTTGACTCCTATATTGGATTTACACTTATTCTAATGAAGCCACCCTCACTTCCACCCCACAACTCACGCCCAGTGCAGCATCTATGGGTGTGAGAAATTCTTTGGGAAATGCAGTCAGCACTTAGCACATCATTTGGAAAATCCTTTATGGCATTATGTTAGAATTTGTGGGGAAATTCAAGACACTGAGTGTCCCATCTTAAAATAACAAAAATAATAGCCCAGCTGGAGCACAGGATTTGAGGGACTAAATGAGATTGAGCTAGAGCAAAAAAAGTCTGCTTCATGACCTGACTTACAGATGAGCTCTGCAGACCGCTTCAGAGCAGCAATGGCTAATGCATTCTGAGCAGAAGTCAACATCAGTGGGCTTAGTGGGATCTGGGAAAATCATAAGAACTCATGGAACCTCAGTTTCTTTGATGGCAAGGCAAGAAAATTAGCAGCTGTCCCTTCTATCTCACAAGGCAAATCTGAAGGTCATAAGGTGACTTTCAGACTCTGAGACAGAGACATTTCTTCAGGAGTTATTTACAGTAGAGAGAACCCCTAGTAGAAGAAGGTCAAAAGGAGACATGAGTCTTGCCTGCTAACAAAAGGGCCAGTGGTTTGAACCCACTAGCCACCACGTGGGAGACAGATGTGACAGTCTGGTTCCATAAAGACTTACTCTTGGAAAGCGATGAGGCAGTTCTACTCTGTCCTATAGACTCGCTGTGAGTTGGAACTCGACAGCCACAGGTTTGGGTTTCGGTTCTTCAAACCCTCACCACCTTCTCAGCAGTCCCGGAGGCATCTTTGAGAGTCCTGCCTGCCCATTGCTGAACGCCCAGTATTCAAACCTCTATGCCAATACTCGAAAAGCTCTTTGTAATCTATAAATCCCAGGATAAACATGAGTCTATTCTCCCTAGATTTACTTTATCAGCCACAGGATTTGCCATCTGCAGATAACTATGGTTACTACTGATAATAATCATATTTAAACAATCACCTACTGTGGCTGACCCCAACCTCTAACAACTCAGCATCCACAAAAGAGTTCCCTGTTCTAATAAGCACTACTGTGGTGCAAGTCAGTGAATCATTTAAAAGTGGCTTTTCTAGTAACTCTCATAGTTTTGTAACTCCCACAAAATGATTGGCTGGCCACAGTCATGTAAAGGACTGCTTGATATACTATGCAAATGGGAGCTTGAAAATTCACCCAATAGAATAGAGCTCTTGTGGTCCAACTAGAGGCTTAATTGGTTTTTGCCATCCTGTTAGACTTATTATGTAAAGCCCAATTCCACAGAGGTTTAGGGTACCTCTCTACCATCAAGAAGAGTCTGACTTTCTTGCATTGAGAACCTCCTAGAACCGTATGTTAACTTTTAAATGCTTAAAGTGTCTGATGAATGAACTTGTTTTTTCAGTGGGATTTCAGTGATTCTAATTAGAAGAGCAAGGAGACATTGCAAAGCTTCCTGGCATTAAGAATCAAGAACAGTCTTTTGAATCTTGGTTTCCCTGGCTTACCGTTATAAAATTGACACTTGAGGGGGAGAGAAAGGAATAGTGAGAAATATCACCATAGAAAGCTTGTAAATCCATCTTCTGCCTATAACTGATTGGAATACCTAAAATGGGGCTACAACGTGCCCAGTGAAGGAGGCTTCCTGTGGAAACTCTGCATTACATAAGACTATAGGTGGAATCCTGAATCACATCCAGAATCTTCTGAGGTGGGAAATTTCCACTGGAAAGGACAAGCAGACCAGCCTGGAGTGGCTAGAAGAACAGAATATATTTCTTGAAAGAAAGACTGACAGGAAAAATACAAAACAATATAGGCAGACTGACTCATTACTACAAGAACAAGCAAGTTGCTCACCCAGGAGACATGAAGGCAAGTGGCTGGGTCCCCTCAGGCCAAACCCCCTCCCAAGACTAAGACTCAATGGGAATACACACTCTGATTGGTGACCGTGTTTGTCACCGATAAGGAGAAGTGAGGGAAAAACAACAATGAAGATACGATCTAAGCCCTAGAACATTCAGTAGACTCCTGTGAACCCGGTAGAGACCTGGTTGGCCAGCAGTGTGGCAAGACCT
>NW_006408524.1:17252882-17260543 GCF_000296735.1 Chrysochloris asiatica
GATGCCAGAGATGGAAGCAGAGACAATGACGTGGAGAGATGGAGCAGCTGGGGAGTTTAGATGCAGAGAGGAAGAGGGGCTGTGTGCTGACCACCAGGGGGTGGGGGTGGGGGGCAGGCTTGCAGGGTATACCCTTTGGTTGGTTGATGATGCATGGAGGGGATTGTAACCATGGCAATGAAATGATATACGATAGGATGAATGTAAAGCTAATGTTCTCCCATGTAAACTATCACATCATTCACAATAAAACATTTTAAAAAAAGAGAGTGAAGAACATGTGCAATGGGTTCTGGGCCTGAACACTTCCCCATCTTTCCAAAGATGGGAAGAAGATAGAGTGACAAGCTGTTTCTCACAAGACTTTTCGTTAATCCAAAGCTTGGATATCAACAGGGCCGTAATCTTCATAGAAACTTTCTTTCCAGTGATGCCAAGGCTTGAGCCACAATGTAATCCACAGTTCTACAACATGGACAAATGGCAGATCTTCTCAGATTTGTACATTTCCAGAGAGTACTTTAGAATCGTCTCATTATTTTTTGCATTTTCACTACTTGATCTTCAAGGACAGATGCCTGAGAGGAAAGCCGTTTTTTTCTGGTGATGTGTTCTGTTGAATAAGATATGTAGGGTTTATTTGCCATCTAAAGTGTCAGACCTTAGTTACTAGATGGGTCATGTAACCACCTTCCAGAATCTTTCCCCTGAACCGCATTATCCTTAGGCCTTCTGTACTATTCTTGAGTTGGTACATTGAGATGGCATTCTCTGTTGCGTGGAAAACTTGCCCCACATTCCAGACCCCTATGAATCTTTGTCCCTGCATGGTAGTGAATCCCATAGAAAACTCTATGACTTTTCCCCACACTGCAAACACACAAGGTTTTTCCCCTGTATGGATTCATTTGAAGTTGATTTGATAACTGAAACTTTCCCCCACTGTGGTCTTGTGGATCTCACAATCCAGTGACCTAATATGCTGATTACACTTTAAGACAATCTGAAAATGCAAGTTATTATTCAAGTGGCCTCCACTTCATATATAAGATAATCTGTCTTGATTTGGCCAATGGCCTAGACAAATGCCATTAGCATTTTGAGCACAGGTTGGCACAACAAACTTTTCCATAAAACGTTTCTAGAACGCACAAATATTACTTTGTCAAAGGTCTTAGATGTTGCTATTCCCTGGCCAAGAAACTGATAGCTAAAGTTCCTCAGTGGTGTCTGCTGCTGTTGCTGTTGTGAATGGCTTCTTTGCAGCCCCCCTAGGCAATCCCTCCTAATAGCCTGTAAGCTTAAAGGGAAATGCAATGTCTGGGGAGGGGAGTCGGAATATAAAAATTGTACAACTAAAAGGTTTTTACAGTTAATGCAGCTCTTTCCCACTGAGAACGGCTAGCTTTAAAAGCTGCTATTTCCTTTGCATTAACTAAAAATGGACACATCTGTTGAAGGGGGATGGGAGAAGACAATAGCTATTATGATAGTTGGGCAAAATGTGTGTGTGTGGGTGTGTGTGCATAAACCACTGAAGAAAGAGCAAAGAGAGGCGAGACTGGTGGAAAGATTGCCACGGAGTATTGCTGTCAGTTATTATTTATACAGCCCCATAAAATGCACGTCTGTCAAAGCCAATGGCAATCTTACTTAACTGCTACCTAAGTGCTGGCAATGCGAGACCTCAGAAGAATGACTCTCCTATTTAATATTTAAACAGATGCTTCCATTTTTGAAAATATATTTTGTTCCTTATGAAGGCTAAACGAGGAGAGGGGAGGCTGACTTGCAACTTCTGTGATGTATGAGTTAATGCCGAGAATAATAGAAACATCGCTTTTGTTCGTCTAACTTCACTGTCAGTATCTCCACCATGTTGGCAAACAGAGTGTTTTCCTACAAGTTCAAAGTACCCCATGGATAAGATGGGATTCATTTGTAGCCTGACAAAAGTAAGGCAAGTAAGGTGGTGACAAAGATCGCCTTCTGAAGAAGGGAAAACAAAGGCCTGAAGGGTTTCTGTATCAGCCCACAACATGCACGCCAGGGGCAAAGAGGAACCAGAACATGGCTTTTTGTTTAGGGTTTGAATTAAGTGGTAGGGTTTGAGTTTATCTGGTGAAATCCTCAAGAAATTACCCAGATTACCAAGTGAGAGTAGAACAGACAATACTACCCAATAGACCACAATGTGCTGGTTTGGGGTAGTCATTTTACCCTCATAAAATTGGCTGTCTTTGCGCTTCTCTTCTGAGGGCTTCCTCTCCTGATTCAAGTACACCCCTTGCTTCTCCCTCAGGTTCTATCTTTGCCCTTCATCTCTGGGCTCCTCTGAGCCCCTAGAAGTGCTCTTTCAGATATTACAGCCACAGCTGACCACATGTAAGATGGAATAGTTATGCATTTCCTGATTTCTTCTTGAAACTGACTTAGATGACCATCATTCGTCAATACATTAACCAATAAGCACATAGTAAACAGTCACCATGAGCCACTGGGACTCACACGCCAAACACCACTGTCCCTCTTGAAGATTTTGTTCTCCTTCGTGCCTTTCTACCTTTGCTTCTGTCTCTCTGTGTAACAAATCTCTTAGCAGCTCTGCCTAGGCCCATGGTGGGGGATACATGGAAGTTGCCAGACCCTTGAAAGACCCTTTATTATTCCAACACTGTTATTGTTACAGCCAGACTGTCAAGCTATTTCTCCCATGTCGCTCACACATCATTTCCTCTCATACCCATATATTTTCAATGAAAACCTTGCAGATGTAAGACAGCGTACAAACAAGAGCGCAATAGCCTCAAGAAGGAAGACTGTCCATTCTTGTTTTTGGTTTACTTTAACCTCACCTTTGGGCCTCTTTAATATATCCCAGGGAAAATAAGAACAACAGAGGCAGCTTGAACAATGAAGCATTTCTTTGCTGCGCTCCCTGCCTCCCCACCACCACCACCACCACCACTCAGACCCTCTAGGGCCACAAATGACTCCCATGCTTAGGAAATTTCAGATATTATTGAGAGGACTGTCAGAATGACTTCAGTGGCCCATGCAGACGGCACCTGTATGGCTCCTGAGGGAGATAAGATAGAGCACGGCGTAGTCCCTTGTGCCGGGGATGCTTGCAATCTGAGGGTCCTGTTATCCGCAGAAGGGATGTGAGATTGAAATAACTCCAGCTGAGAATGCAGCAAGCCACACTATTTACATGAAATATACGGTGTTAGGCCCGCCGCAAAGCTGACTGGCTTTGATCTTGGTGAACTTTTGAATCATGTGTGACTAAAGAATTCTTTACAAAGAATTATTTCAGCTTTCTGAGTTAATGAAAAGCCAGCCTGCACAATTTATGGAAGCAAGAGACCAAGCATTAGTAGGGGGAAAAAAAGGTCATAAAATGCCCCCAGGAGCCTTTAATGTGACCATCCTCATAGTCTGTTTAGATCTCAAACTCCACATTTTTATGTCAGATTTATTGGGTTTTATTGGTATTCATTCTTCTCAGCACTAGGATTTGTGGAGATAATCCTAGGGAGAAAAATGTGAGAAGCAAAAGGAACCAGGCTGATGAGACAGAACCATGGGTTTGAACTCTCTAATTATTGGACAATCATTCGCCCTAACACACTACAAACCCAGTACTGCTTACATACTACCAGAGTCCCAGAAGAAAGTTATACAAAATTTCAGATACCTAGGATCCCTTGTCTGTAGCCCTTGTAGCAAATCTCCACAAAAACGACCTATCATTTTTATTGGGTGAAATCGTTTAACTTCCTAAATTACATCATGGCAGATAATATTTTCTCAGGGGGAAAGAAAGAAGGGAAACTTGAGAGAAAGTGACCACTTGAAAGAAAATGTATGCCTTTCCTAAAATGGATAATGTTTACGTGAGTTGGCCGGGTATCTACTACATAGCCATCTTCCAGAGAGCACACGTATATCATAGGATACGTACAAAGAGAGAAATTAGAGCAAGAAGGTTAAGATGTGAGTCATCTCAGATGTGGGAAACCATTCCTCTCCCAAGACTGGGCATTGCTCACTTTGATTTATCCTTTTCCAAGATTTTTCTTTCAAGAAGAGATTAAAGACAGCAGCGATTCCCTTGAGTTCTTCATTGTTTATGAAGTAGTAATAATAAAACTAAATTCCTTGGCTAGTTACTTCTTTCAATAAAAAGCATTATATCCATAGGCTAGATGTAGACTTAGTGTGTGGGGAGTTGTGGATCATTTTTTGATTACAGGGAGGCAACCAGGGTCAGAGGTAGAAAGCTATTAACAACATCCTACCACCTTGGTTTGAATCCACGTCCTGGCTAGTTCTCCCTCTTCCTAGCTGGTGACTTTGCACTTCAAGTTACTATGTAAACCTCAGTTTCTTCATGTAAATAATGACAGCGTCTCTCTCCTTGGGTTGTTGTAAAGACTGAGTTAGATAACAGATTATAAACTCCATCTGGAACATGTTGTTGTTAAGTGCTGTCGAGTTAGTTCCAAAAGTATAGGTAGGGTTTCCAAGGAGTGGCTGGTAAGTTTGAACCACTGATCTTGTGGTTAGCTGTCCAGTGCTTATCTTGAATAAGTACTAAATTACCTCCTAGAACTAGAACTAGATGCCTTGGAAGATAGATGGCAGGTTAGTACTCTTTTGCTTAGTTTTAAGAAGTTTGTAGACATGAGGAGCAGCAGACTAGTCAAAATATAGAACAAATGGACTATGCAAGTAACCTCCATATTACTTTACCAGAGATTTAAATTTAACAAGTTCCCAGTAGTTTTTTGTTTGTTTGTTTTTTAACATACCTATGTGTAGGCATCATACCAGATAATTTGTTGCACATTATTTAGTCGTAATCCACAGGACAAACATATCTATGAATTAAAATTAGGTCACCCGTCTTGTAGCTGTGAAGGATGCTCAGTAATGTTATATAATTCACTGTTTCCAAGATAGGTCACCAAGTGTCAAGAGTTTGCTTATTCTGAGTTCAATATTCATTTTTAGCACCATATTTCTTTTTAACTTGTTTTCTTTTTAGGCTGTGTTCCTGTTGTTGTTGTTAAGTTCTGTGGAGTCCATTCCAACTCACAGCAATCCTGTATGGGGTGTCTGAGGAGCTGCTAGTGCATTTGAATGATTGATCTTCTGGTTAACAGTGTAGTACTTTATACTACAATGCCATACCAGGACTCCAATAGGCTCTTTGCCTACTAGGTCAAAATTCAAATGATAGTTTACATCGTTTTCATAATACAAATAGCTTATTATATTATAAAATAAAAACTGAAGTTGAATTCTAATTTGTCCCCTAAACACATACGCCTTCGCCAGTCGGGCAAAGTAAACCTTAACAATTAAGCATGGAATTAAAAACAATACTAGCCAGTTGAACATCAAGGAGTTGAGATGAGGATCAAGAAAATAAAAATAAAGATCTTTAAGAAAAGAAGGTTGGTTTTTGTTTTTGTTTTGTTTTGTCAATTGAAAAGGAAATCCACAAAAACACAGTTCTCTCTTTAAAAATACCCCATCAATTATTACTTGTGAGTTCTTTTCAGGGCTGGTTAGAAGTATTATTAAAGTGCCTCCAGGGCTGTTTCAATTCTCTTTTTTACCATGTCCAACATTCCACAAAATAAAAGAAAGCTAATCTGTGACTAACCCTCCTCCAATACCGTTTTTAAAAGACACAATGTCCCCATGCTGGGCCATACTGAATTCACCACCCACATTCAGCATCTCTGGGGAAAAGACTCAAGTCCTTTCCCAGCAGTGCAGAAGTAAGTGGGCAGCTCTACAGATAAGGCACATTTTCAATGGACCCTTGACTTGGATGGTTAGTTCACCATGTGATTAATTCACAGTTCCAAAGGTACAAACTGTTAGAGCTTGCTAAGTAAACTCAGATTTTCTTATCCCATGGTTTGGTGACTGTGAAGTTTTACCTGGGAAAGGTTGGTTCTAATCACTGAAAGGATTAGTATGCTCTCTAAGTGGTGGTGGTGGTGAGCCATTGAGTCGGTTCCGACTCATAGCGATCCTGTGTAGGGTTTCTGAGGCTGTAAATCATGATGGGAGCAGAAATCCTCTTCTTTCTCCAGAGAAGCTGCTAATAGATTCGAACTGCTAAGCTTTCTATTAGCAGCCAAACTTGTATAAAAATGCAAGCTAATATTATTTTCTATATCTCCCCAAGCAAATCATCTCCCCTGAGCAAAATAGACCCCCACACCAGTGTTGTCCTGGGTTACAAAATCTTACCATAACACCTGAAATGCTTAAGCACTTCTTAGTGAGTATCTAACATGCAGAACCAGAGGGACAAAGCAGCTGGATTGGGGAAGAAACCAGTAAATAATGTTCAGGTTCGTTATTCAACTTGAATCGTAATCCATAACTTAATAAGACAGACAGATGCTTCCCATTGGTGATGCAGGTTTGGGGACTCTTTCTATTCCAATTTGCTTACTGATCAGCACTGAAACAGGTCTGCTTGGGCACTTTCTTGGAAACCTCCTTCTGTTCCTTACTACCACTGCCTCCTTCTTGCTTCTCCAGGACCTCTAGCTACCTCAGCATTATACTTTCTGGGTTACTCATGGACTCCTGGCATGGCGCTGAGGTTTGCGCTTTTTGCTATGTAACTGATGTATAATTGTCCCAGTAAAGGATCATGGTCAATAGTCAGAACCATTCACAGGCTGAACAGACACAAGGTCAGGACTTCAGTGCAGCTCAAGGTCCTCTATGCTTGTGCCCTCTGTGGTCCTTCAGAAAAAGTGGGTGATGATGGGGGTTCTCTATCTAGTAGGATACTCAAGCATTCAAGACTCCAGGTATGGTGCAGTAGGATCAATGTGGGACTGTGAACCACAAGTTCAGTAGTTCAAACCCACCAGCTGCTCCTCAGAAACCCTATTCAGGGTCATTATGAGTCAGAACAACCTTGACAGCCCTTCACAATAAAAAAGTGTCACCTTCAAAAGACTATGAAATCCTTGATGAGAAACCAAGTTTAGTCTGTATAACCACAGCATGAAGAAGAGTACAGTAATAAAAATGGCCCATCTGGATGCTTGACCTTGTGTCTACTCAGCTGGTGACTGGCTCTGGTTGTTGACCAGGATCTTTACTGGGACACACATCAGTGACATATCAAAGAGCACAAATCACAGCTAACCATGCTGTGAAGATTTAAGGATTATTGTCAATAAACTTGAGTCCCTTCCAACAGTATTATGGTTTAATCTTTACCTTCCTTTATCTTGAGCTATTTTTGCTGACTGTCTATCAGCCAAAGCTAATAAGAAAGAAATACATTTATCTTTTTGCAACAATTTATCTTTTATGAAAACTTCACTGTGGCACCTACCAGTATTTTACATGGGCACATTTGATTTTCCCCCAAAAGACTATGTCAAAATATTGAATAATTGTTATCAGGGCTGAGTGTAAGGGTTAGAAATGTATAGGTAGATGTTTTGTAGCAAAAGGAGAGGAGTGATTGACTTTGCAGTCCAGGAGCAGAGGTCCCTGGGACCATCAAGGAAGAAGAGCGGAGTGCAGGACCCTACCCAGAGAAGAAGTGATGCCAGAGATGGAGGCAGAGATGATGACGTGGAGAGACGGAGCAGCTGAGGAGTTTA
>NW_006408524.1:17260708-17264326 GCF_000296735.1 Chrysochloris asiatica
AAAAAAAAACTGTCAGCTGGCACCAAGAAACCGAAAAAATGGATTTACACAAACACACTCTTAAAATGAAACCTTCAAGATAACCCAATTCTAAAGGGATTGATATTTTACTAATACGATTCTGTTTTCTGTAAATTTGCTCTGGTTTTGTGAAATTCGACTCTCACAAGTTGGATTTGGGATGGGAGGCAATACCAAACTTTGGTTGGCTCTGATTAGCTATATATGATTTCAAAAGAGAAAAGGTAGATTCCATTTGAGCTCCTATCTCTGAGCTAGCTCTGCATGATGAACTTTTGGCAAGCCTGAATGAATTGTCTTCCAAAGTACTGTCTGCAAGTGTCTTCTGGAGGCACCTTTGCATTCAAATGCAAGCACTTAATGGAAAGAAGTTCAGGGAGGTGTCGCAGAATTCCAGGACACAACGCTTTGGCTAAGGAGACCAAGCTCATCTTAGGTTTATGACATTCTACAGATTGCAACAGAAAAGAAAAACCATCGGAACTCCAAGCACTCTAGGGGTAAAAAAAAAAAAAGTGTTTCCTTTGCTCCTCATCTACTTGGTTCTTTAAGAGCTTAGGTTGTTCTGGGACTGTGTTTTATCTAGGAGTTACCTTGGAGGAAGGGAAAGCAGCTATCGATTTAGCAGACTAGGCAATTGCAGTAATAGATAACCCTTCTCTTACAATGACCATAGGGGTCAATGTCAAATAAGACATGCAACTGTTGTTGTTGTTAAGTGCCATCAAGTTGGTTCTGACCCACAGAGACCCTGTATAGAATTTCTGAGGAGCAGCTGGTGGGTTTGAACCACCAACCTTGCAACTCAGTGTATTATCCTGCAGCACCACACCAGGACATTAGGTGTAAGTAAATTTTGTGGAATGTGAGTAAGTGGCTCTATCAGCTTATCTTTATCTTACCAACTTTTTGGGTTGTGGCAAGAAAGGTGAGAGATGTGTGAAAAACCAGGCTCTGGAGTCCAGCTGTGAACTCAGTAAGGGCCAGCCTGGGGACACTGATAACCAAGTGCCAAATCTGACAATAAAAGGCAAGTTGGCCAAAGGTGAAAAAGGAAAGAATGAGAAAAAAGCTACCCTCAGAAAATATACCAGTATACATTTAATGGAGTCCTGGTGTGGTGTTGTGGGATAAAGCACTGGACCACAAGGTAAGTTTGAACAACAAGGTCAGCAGTTCAAACTTACCAGCTGCTCCTTGGAAACCCTATCTAGGGTTGTTGTTGTTGTTGATAACTGCCGTCGAGTCAATTCTGACCCATAGGGACCCTGTATAGGGTTTCCAAGGAGCAGCTGGTGAGCTTGAACCACCAACCTTGCAATTCAAATGACTTTATGGTCTGGTGCATTAGCCCACAATGCCACACCAGGACTCCTATCTACAGTTGCTATGAGTCAAATTGACTCTACAGCACTTAAGAACAACAATACATTTAATATCTTTTAATCTAACATATTTTTAAATAATCCAATTTTCATAACGAACTCAATAATTGGTACTGATGCATGTGCCCATAAAGGAAGATTTAGCATGTAAAACTATTCTGACCCCAGTTTAAAACTCAGGCAACAATTTTATTCATTTTGTATTTCACATTGTCTATCACAGAGGCAAGTCTCAATATATATAAGCATAGAGAAATTAAATGAATGAAAATATTTTTCCTATCTCTAGACAAGAAAACAAAACTCAGGGAGGTCAAATAGCATGCCTACATTTTATTGCTCATAAAAACTCAGAACTGGCCTTCTGGCAAGATGGCGGACTAAGAAGATACATTACACGAACCCTCTACAACAAAGAGAACAAATGAAACAGACACAGATGAAAATTCTGGCACCTTGAACTTCAGAAGTAAGATTAGAGCAGTGGATGTAGTACTTGCTGGGAGGAGAGGCTGAGAAGGGACTCCAAGAGAAGGAGACTGACCAGTGAACAGCTGGCCAGACACGGCTAAACCATCTGGTGAGCAGTTTGGGCAGCAGAGGGAGGCCTGTCAGTGCAGATCCATACAGGTTACAGGAAAGGTGTAATTTCTTCTTTTCCCTCACACTCCCCTGGTGACCAGAGGTGTGTATAGCTCCTACCCTCATCCATCCCAGCACAGACTCTGCTCTCTGAGAGTTTGGAACCACTTGGTTGGGAGCCATGCTGTAAGTTGAGGTCTGAAAGCACTGATTTGGTGTGCGGCTTTGATACCTGGATTCAGGTGGGCTCAGTTCCAAAACTACAAAACCTGTAGACCAGCATTTAACCAGTCACCCTGCCCCAGCTTCCCTGTGGTGCTAACAGACACTGAAACCAGCTCCAACAAGAGCCCCCATGAGCTACTTCTGGATTGAGTGCCCTGAACATAGATAAAACTAAGGCCAAAAGGAACTCCATCTAGAGCCAGGAACTCTGCTGTCACGTCCCTTCCACAACTATCTTGGGAGCTCCTTGAATTGCAGGAGCTCCCAAGAGCTTTTTCCTCTGTTGGTCTACAAATGCACTGTCTGTTTTTACAAATATGACAACCCCACAATGCCTCTGAGACAATTTTAGCTCACATGAAGAAACAAAAGAGAAGACTCAAACAATTACCAAGATGCAGAGCCAGAAAACAATCCTGAGAGAAAAAAGGCAATGAAACTAACTGTAAAAAATTTTTAAAAGAATGAAATTTTGGGTTGACAGAAAAATCCAGGAAAGCAAGGAGAACAAAGGGAAACTTTAGAAGAATTCAGGAAAACACTACAAGAACAAACAAAATAAATGTAAATATTGAAGCAATACAAAATTTGCAATTAGAAATCCAGATTAATATTAAGATTTGAGAAATGGGCAACATAGTTAAAGAACAAAGGAGAAGATTCGAAGCAATACAAGCCCAAATTAATGAAGTTGAAGATAAATCTCTCAATACTAGTATGGTTGAAGAACAATCCATAAAAAGAATGAAAAAAATCTGAAGAAAGCCTAAGAGTTCTGTGGGACACCATGAAGAGGAACAACTTATGAGTGAATGGAATTTCAGAACAAGAAGAGATAATAAAAAGCACAGAGAAAATTTTTGAAGAGTTGTTGGAAGAAAACTTCCCTAACGTCACGAAAGACAAGATAAGCATACAAGAAGCTGAATGAACCCCAAACAGGATAGATCCCAGCAGAAAATCTCCAAGACATATAATAATCAAACTTTGCAATATCAAAGACAAGGAAAGACTTCTGAGAGCAGCTCAGGAAAAATAAAAAGTTACCTACAAAGGAGAACAGGTAAAACAGCTCTGATGTCTCAGCAGACACCATGCAGGCAAGAGGGCAATGGGATGACATATTCAAAACTCTGAAAGAAAGAAATTGCCAACCAAGAATCATATAGCCAGCAACGTAGTCTTTCAAATACAATGGCAAAATTAGGACATTTCTTGATAAACAGAAATTAAGGGAATTTGTAATGAATAGACAAAATTCTCAAAAAAAAAATGCTAAAGGCTGTTCTTTGGATTGAAAACCAACAATAATCTGAGATTACCACACATGATAACATCACCCAGAACTCAATCCAGATATAGAAGTATCTAAAGTAAACCAAGCCTACAAGACTGAAAACAGGAA